>NC_058089.1:58732096-58947340 GCF_014858855.1 Bufo gargarizans
CAGGCCAGTGGAGTACAGGCCCCAAAAAATTAGGCATTTACCTGACAGAAAAGAACAAGTGATTATGTGGCTTGAGGTACATTAGGCGGTCGCTGGAAACATTTTTTACTGTAGGACAGTACAAGCACCAAAAATTTGCCTTTTATGCCGCTAAATACAGTCGTGGCCAAAAGTTTTGAGAATTACATAAATATTGGAAATTGGAAAAGTTGCTGCTTAAGTTTTTATAATAGCGATTTGCATATACTCCAGAATGTTATGAAGAGTGATCAGATGAATTGCATAGTCCTTCTTTGCCATGAAAATGAACTTAATCCCCAAAAAAACTTTCCACTGCATTTCATTGTTGTCATAAAAGGACCTTCTGAGATCATTTCAGTATCCGTCTTGTTAACTCAGGTGAGAATGTTGACGAGCACAAGGCTGGAGATCATTATGTCAGGCTGATTGGGTTAAAATGGCAGACTTGACCTGTTAAAAGGAGGGTGATGCTTGAAATCATTGTTCTTCCATTGTTAACCATGGTGACCTGCAAAGAAACGCATGCAGCCATCATTGCATTGCATAAAAATGGCTTCACAGGTAAGGATATTGTGGCTACTAAGATTGCACCTCAATCAACAATTTATAGGATCATCAAGAACTTCAAGGAAAGAGGTTCAACTCTTGTTAAGAAGGCTTCAGGGCGTCCAAGAAAGTCCAGCAAGCGCCAGGATCGTCTCCTAAAGAGGATTCAGCTGCGGGATTGGAGTGCCACCAGTGCAGACCTTGCTCAGGAATGGCAGCAGGTAGGTGTGAGCGCATCTGTATGCACAGTGAGGCGAAGACTTTTGGAAGATGGCCTCGTGTCAAGAAGGGCAGCAAAGAAGCCACTTCTCTCCAAAAAAACATCAGGGACAGATTAATCTTCTGCAGAAAATATAGTGAATGGACTGCTGAGGACTGGGGCAAAGTCATATTTTCCGATGAAGCCTCTTTCCGATTGTTTGGGGCATCAGGAAAAAGGCTTGTCCGGAGAAGAAAAGGTGAGCGCTACCATCAGTCCTGTGTCATGCCAACAGTAAAGCATCCTGAGACCATTCATGTGTGGGGTTGATTCTCATCCAAGGGAGTGGGCTCACTCACAATTTTTCCCCAAAACACAGCCATGAATAAAGAATGATACCAAAACACCCTCCAACAGCAACTTCTTACAACAATCCAACAACAGTTTGGTGAAGAACAATGCATTTTCCAGCACGATGGAGAACCGTGCCATAAGGCAAAAGTGATAACTAAGTGGCTCGGGGACCAAAACGTTGACATTTTGGGTCCATGGCCTGGAAACTCCCCAGATCTTAATCCCATTGAGAACTTGTGGTCAATCCTCAAGAGGCGGATGGACAAACAAAAACCCGCGAATTCTGACAAATTCCAAGAAGTGATTATGAAAGAATGGGTTGCTATCAGTCAGGAATTGGCCCAGAAGTTGATTGAGAGCATGCCCAGTCGAATTGCAGAGGTCCTGAAAAAGAAGGGCCAACACTGCAAATACTGACTCTTTGCATAAATGTCATGTAATCGTCGATAAAAGCCTTTGAAATGTATGATGTGCATGTAATTAGATTTCACTACATCACAGAAACAACTGAAACAAAGATCTAAAAGCAGTTTAGCAGCAAACTTTGTGAAAACTAATATTTGTGTCATTCTCAAAAATTTTGGCCACGACTGTATACATAAGACAAGGACCATTCTTTGTGTGGGCTGGCATGAGGAAATTCAATTACACGTGGTTGTCCCAGGTGTTGAATTCCTCCGAGATCCATGCCTCATTCATTTTTAAAAATGTGAGGTAGTCCACACTGTCATGAGCAAGGCGAGTGCGCTTATCCGTCAAGATACCCCCTGCTGCGCTGAAAGTCCTTTCGGACAGGACAGTCGATGAGGGGAAAGCCAAAAGTTCCTTGGCAAATTGTGCCAGCTCTGGCCACAGGTCAAGCCTGCTCACCCAGTAGTCAAGGGGTTTGTCACTTCTCAGAGCGTCCACATCAGTCGTTAACCTGATGTAGTCGGACACCTGTCAGTCTAGGCGTTCCCTGAGGCTGGATCCGGAGGACGGCTGTCGATGGGTTGGCTGCAAGAATGATCTCATATCCGAAGTGACCAACACATCTTCAAACCGGCCTCTTCTTGCAGGCACTGTAGGATTGGTACCCTCACCTGTTTTGCTGTGCATGGGAATACCTCTGCCAGTGCCCGCAACAGCAGACTGCAGCATCTCTTGCAGCAAGGCCTGGAAATGCTGCATTCTGCCAGCCCTCTGTGATGCTGGTAACATGTCCACCATTTTGTGTTTGTACCGGGGGTCTAAGTATGTTGCCACCAAGTACTGGTCCTTGCCTTATATGCTTTTTATATGGGGCTCCCTCTTCAAACACTGGAGCATAAAGGCCCCCATTTGCACTAAATTTGAAGCGGTGGAGTGCCCTGGTTCCTGCTTATCGCACAGGAGAATGTCGTCCTCTGTCTCCTCCCCCCAGCCATGGACAACACCATGGATCCCCGAAAAGTTTAAAGTTTCCCTCCTAAGCCTGCTCTTCTTGCTCCTCCTCCCCCGAGCCACCATCCTCCTCCTCTTCAGACTCCTGCTGGCTTGTCTCAGATGGAGTTGCCCCCCATGGGAATTCATTTAGCATTGTGATTTCCTCATCTTCCAGCTCCTGCTCCTCGACGGCTTGATCAATGACATGATGCAATGCACGCTCCAGAAAGAAGATGTAAGGTACGAGGTCACTGATGGCGCCCTGGCTATGACTGACCAGTTTGGTGATCTGATCAAATGGCCACGGAAGTCTGCATGCATCGCAAATGAGCAGCCACTGGCACGGTGAAAAGAAACCAATCTCCCCAGAACCTGTCCTGCTGCAGAGTTTGTACAGGTAGTCATTAACGGCACGTTGCTGCTGGAGCAGCCTATCAAGCATATACAAGGTAGAGTTCCAGCACGTCAGGCTGGCACAAATCAGTTGTCTGACGGGCAGGTGGTGTCGCCGCTGAACGTCAGCAAGGCGAGCCATGGCCGTGTAAGATCTTCTAAAATGGCCAGAGATTTTCCTGGCCTGCCGCAATACATCCTGGCCCCTGGGGTATTTGGCAACGAATCGCTACACGACTACGTTCAGGACGTGTGCCATGCATGGCACGTGTTTCATTTTGCCCTGTTTCAGCACGCTCAGCAGATTGGCACTGTTGTCGCACACCACTTTACCAACTGTCAAATTGAGCGGGGTTAGCCACTGATTGGCCTGTGATTGCAGAACTGAAAGCAGTGCAGGACCGGTGTGGCTCTTGGCTTCCAGGCACAACAGCCGCAGCACAGCATGGCAACGTCTCACCTGGCACGTCTAATAGGTTCTGGGGAGCTTGGGGAGTGCAGTGGAAGAGGCGGTAGCAGTGGAAAAGGAGGAGTCAGCCATGGAGGAGATGGAGGATGAAGGAGGAGGAGGAGAAGAAGGGGCAGGCCTGCATGCAATCTGTGGCGCCAACACCAAATCTACACGGGTGCCACAGGTTAAATGCTTGACGGCCGTCAGAAGGTTCACCCAGTGGTCAGTAAAAGTTATGTACCTTTCCTGCCCGTGTTTGCTAGACTAAGTGTCTGTGGTCAGATGCATCTTGGCACCGACACTGTGTGCCAGAGATATATTCACTTCCCGCTGAACATGGCCATATAGCTCTGGGATGCCCTTCTGGGATAAATATTTCCTTCCGGGGACCTTCCATTGCGGTGTGCCAATGGCCACAAATTTCCGAAAGGCCTCCGAGTCCACCAGTTTATATGGCAGTAGTTGGCGGGCTAGCAGTTCCGACAAGCCAGCAGTCAGCCGTTGGGCAAGAGGGTTATCCAGCGCCATCAACTTTTTACGCTCGAACATTTGGGCCACAGAAGCCTGCCTTCTGCCAGATGAATGCGACGATGGCACGGTGGAAGGTGGAGTGGAGGACAAATGAGAGGAGAAGAGGCAGGACGTGGAGCACCGGGAGTGTGGCTTTGTGGGTTCTGACGGCGTTGCTCCCACTGGGCTCGATGATGGGAGGCCAGGTGCCTTCTTAAGGCAGTCATCCCTAGGTGAGTGCTGGGCTTACCACAACTTATGCGTTGACAGCACAGGCTGAAGATGGCAACACTACTGTCAGCAGCTGAAACATTTAAAAAAGCCCACTCTGCTGAGCCATGTGACAGCGTTCTGGGAGTGCAAGATGTGACCGTGCATGATGGATGTCTCGCTCCAGATACATTTGCAGTCTGCAATGTACCTCCTGTGCACTGCGAGCTCTGCCTGCTTCTCCTCCTCCTCTCTATCTGCTGCTCCGTCTCTGCCTCTGAACTCCCCTCCTCTTCTTCTCTTGTGGGCACTAATGTGACGTACATCGACATGTCATCATCGTCACCTTCACCACCACTGACATTAGAGATCTCGGAGTAGGCATCAACTGCGAGGACAACTCTCCTTGGGCTGATCTGTGTACTGTTGTCAGACTGCAGGGTGGCAGCCGTTGATACATCCTCTTCCTAATCCAATGCCAAGAATAGCTGCGCATCGGTAAGGTCTGGGAATGGATGTTAAAATAATTCCTCTGACTTGAGTGGAGGGGCTATTTTGGTGGTGGTGGTGGTGTCTTTGGGGGTGCACAAAGCAGAGAGTGAGGAGGGTGCAAATACAGAGGATGAGGAGGGTGCAGAAGCGGAAGGCTTAGTGAGTCACTCAACCAACTTTGGTGCGTCCTTAGACGTAATCGCACGCACCTTCTCCAACTTCCCACTTAGGATCCAGCATGGTGCACCTGCCCGACGCCTACCACCCCTGCAGAACGGCCTGCCTCTTCCTCTATCTTTCATTTTCAAAATGACCCCATGCCAAAGTCCCTAGAGAAGAGCAGTATTTGTGGAAGGTATATCGCAGGCCTCAATCAGTATTTGGTGGAAGTCGGTGTATCACACCCCTCAATCAGTATTTTGTGGAAGCAGGTATATAGAACCACTTAATCAATATTTTGTAGATGCAGGTATATCGTACCCCTCAATCAGTATTTTGTGGAAACAGGTATATAGAACCCCTGAATCAATATTTGGTGAAAGCAGATATATTGCACCCCTCAATCAGTATTTTGTGGAAGCCAGTGTATCGCAGTCCTCAATCAATATTTGATGGAAGCAGGTATATTGCACCCCTCAATCAGTATTTTGTGGAAGCAGGTATATAGAACCTCTTAATCAGTATTTTGTAGAAGCAGGTATATAGAACTCCTGAATCAACATTTAGTGAAAGAAGGTATATCGCACCCCTCAATCAGTATTTTGTGGAAGCAGGTATATAGAACCCCTTACTCAATATTTTGTGGAAGCAGGTATATCGCACCCCTCAATCAGTATTTTGTGGAAGAGGTATATAGAACCCCTTCATCAACATTTTGTAGAAGCAGGTATATCACACCCCTCAATCAGTATTTTGTGGAAGCCTATGTATCGTAGGCCTCAATCAATATTTGGTGGAAGCAGGTATATCGCACTTCTCAATCAGTGATTTGTGAAAGCAGGTATATAGAACCCCATAATCAGTATTTTGTAGAAGCAGGTATATCACACCCTTCAATCAGTAATTTGTGGAAACAGGTATATAGAACCTCTGAATCAATATTTGGTGGAAGCAGGTATATTGCACCCCTCAATCAGTATTTTGTGGAAACAGGTATATAGAACCCCTGAATAAATATTTGGTGGAAGCAGGTATATCGCACCCCTCAATCAGTATTTTGTGAAAGCAGGTATATAGAACCCCTTAATGAATATTTGGTGGAAGCAGGTATATCGCACCCCTCAATCAGTATTTTGTGGAAGCCGATGTATCGCTTGCCTCAATCAATATTTGGTGAAAGCAGGTATATCGCACCCCTCAATGAGTATTTTGTTGAAGCAGGTATATAGAACCCCTTAATCAGTATTTTGTAGAAGCAGGTATATCGCACCCCTCAATCAGTATTTTGTGGAAACAGGAATATAGAACCCCTGAATCAATATTTGGTGGAAGCAGGTATATCGCACCCCTCAATTAGTATTTTGTGGAAACAGGTATATAGAACTTCTGAATCAATATTTGGTTGAAGCAGGTATATCACACCCCTCAATCAGTATTTTGTAGAAGCAGGTATATAGAACCCCTTAATCAGTATTTTGTGGAAGCAGGTATATCGCACTTTTCAATTACTTTTTTTTGGGCAACAGGTATATCACACTCGGAGCAAACAGTTGTTCCAATAACGCTTGTCCCTCTTTTTACCTGAGGCATTGCAGCAGAACCGCTGCACAATACAAATGCACTACAAAATGCTTTCTATGTTAGAAGGTATATTATAGGTATCTCACAACCCTCAATCAGTTTTTTTGGAGGCATCAAGTATATAACACCAGTTGCAATTAATTATTCCAATAGCATTTGTCCCTCAATAGCATTCGGCGAATCGCGAACGAGCAAAGTTTGCAGCGAAACGACCGCCGGGCGAACTGCAAGGTCATCTCTAGTCATTTCTCCAAAAACTGTGTGCAAGTGTACCTTGAAGAACTTTTTTTATAAGCAACGGGTCGTCACACCAAATATTGATTTGATTCAGATTTATAATTTGCTCATTCACTTTGCATTTTGTTAATTGATAAAAAATAAGAGACAGAAAGAGAGAGTTTTATAAATTGTAACAAATTGGATTACATACATATTAGATCCCCGTTATGAAAAGCATTCTCTATGTATTTTTGCTGATGGATAAAAATGTTGCACAGTTTATCCCTGAAATTATTATTATTATTATTATTATTATTATTATTATTATCATTATCCTGAGGTTCACCCGGCCAGTCAGGAACGTTTTGGGATATCATGCTTCTATCTCTATGATCTTAAAGCTCAGCACAAAAAAATAATGCTGAGCTGTCAGCCATTGATATCTGCTTGTACATTGACATTGGTTTAATACTTGAACGTGAAGTGGCCTGGAAATCCTTCTGGTGTATGAAAATGTCTCACCTACTTTGATGAGCAGGTAGATAACCGGCCAAAGAAGATTTGTATGAATAACCTGGCTGGAAGTGAATTGGATAGTGGATATTAAGAACAATAAAGCATTAACATATAATTAAAGATATAAAGTAAGAGACATGAGGCTATCGCAGGGGCGTCGTTAGGTCAAAGCATTCGGATGTTTTGACCAGTGCCCTGAATGTTATGCGGGCACTGGCAGGGGCGGCCGGCGCTCTGACTCGCCGCTCACATATATTTATAAACTCTAAACTGTAATCCTAATCCGCCTGCAGACTTAACTTAACTTGAAATCAGCCGCTCATCTCATTACTAGATTCTTACTCAGCTCCGGTAACAGCAGGAAGTGCGGGCGGCGCTCGCTCACTGACGTCAGGCGCCTGCTCCTCCCACTAGGCGGCGCTGGCGCGTGGCATCAGTGAGTTAGCACCGCCCGCACTGCCTGTTACTGGAGCTGACTAGCTGAAAGTAAGATAGTAAAGACTAGAGATGAGCTCTGATTTAAAGTTAAAGTTGCAGGATATGGATTAGGATTACAGTTTAAAATGTAAACTCCAATGAGCGGCCGGGAGGGGGATCTGTGGATGGCACTGTTATGGGGAGGGGGATCTGTGGATGGCACTGTTATGTGGAGGGGGATCTGTGGATGGCACTGTTATGGGGAGGGGGATCTGTGGATGGCACTGTTATGGGGAGGGGGATCTGTGAATGGCACTGTTATGTGGAGGGGGATCTGTGGATGGCACTGTTATGGGGAGGGGGATCTGTGCATGGCACTGTTATGGAGGATCTCTGGATGGCACAGTCCTGTATGCTGGTGCTGCACTGGTAGCATTTTTGGCTATTATATTGAGTGGACCTGGTCCTGGGCAACCCCACAGTGGCACAGCCGCACAGATCATCCCCCAACCCCCCTTGTACTTGTTCTGCTACTTGCAGGCTGCGTGGGCATGAGTTAAGAACTTCAGTCACTTTGGTCCGCAATTCTGTTCAGCGGCACATGATCCCGCGAGACCCGCCGCAGGAGGTCACGGGTCTCACGGGATCACGCGCCACAGAACAGAATTGCAGACCGAAGTGACTGAAGTTCTTAACTCATGCCCCCGAATCAAACTTTTTATAAATTTGTTTATCTCTAACAGAGAGCACAGAGCATGTGGCTCTATATACAATGGGCACAGAGCATGTGTCACTATATACAGAGGACACAGAGCATGTGTCACTATTAGGGATGAGCGAACTCGAACTGTATAGTTCGGGTTCGTACCGAATTTTGGGGTGTCCGTGACACGGACCCGAACCCGGACATTTTCGTAAAAGTCCGGGTTCGGGTTCGGTGTTCGTCGCTTTCTTCGCGCTTTTGTGACGCTTTCTTGGCGCTTTTTGAAAGGCTGCAAAGCAGCCAATCAACAAGCGTCATACTACTTGCCCCAAGAGGCCGTCACAGCCATGCCTACTATTGGCATGGCTGTGATTGGCCAGAGCACCATGTGACCCAGCCTCTATTTAAGCTGGAGTCACATAGCGCCGCCCGTCACTCTGCTCTGATTAGCGTAGGGAGAGGTTGCGGATGCGACAGTAGGGCGAGATTAGGCAGATTAACTCCTCCAAAGGACTTCACTTGATTAATCGATCGATCTGCAGCTGTGCATCATTGAGCTGCTGATACTCAAATGCTCACTCACTGTTTTTAGGCTGCCCAGACCGTTTGTCAGTCACATTTTTCTGGGGTGATCGGCGGCCATTTTGTGTCTTGTGGTGCGCCAGCACAAGCTGCGACCAAGTGCATTTAACCCTCAATGGTGTGGTTGTTTTTTGGCTAAAGCCTACATCAGGGTGAAGCTGTCACACCAAGTGCATTTAACCAGCAATAGTCTGTTCATTTTTTGGCCATATACAAAATCAGGGGCAAGCTGCGCCTGTCACCAAGTGCATTTAACCCTCAATGGTGTGGTTGTTTTTTGGCTAAAGCCTACATCAGGGTGAAGCTGTCACACCAAGTGCATTTAACCAGCAATAGTCTGTTCATTTTTTGGCCATATACAAAATCAGGGGCAAGCTGCGCCTGTCACCAAGTGCATTTAACCCTCAATGGTGTGGTTGTTTTTTGGCTAAAGCCTACATCAGGGTGAAGCTGTCACACCAAGTGCATTTAACCAGCAATAGTCTGTTCATTTTTTGGCCATATACAAAATCAGGGGCAAGCTGCGCCTGTCACCAAGTGCATTTAACCCTCAATGGTGTGGTTGTTTTTTGGCTAAAGCCTACATCAGGGTGAAGCTGTCACACCAAGTGCATTTAACCAGCAATAGTCTGTTCATTTTTTGGCCATATACAAAATCAGGGGCAAGCTGCGCCTGTCACCAAGTGCATTTAACCCTCAATGGTGTGGTTGTTTTCTGGCTAAAGCCTACATCAGGGTGAAGCTGTCACACCAAGTGCATTTAACCAGCAATAGTCTGTTTATTTTTTGGCCATATACTACATCAGGGGCAAGCTGCGCCCGTCACCAAGTGCATTTAACCCTCAGTAGTGTGGTTGGTCAAGCTGTGACACCAAGTGCATTTAACCAGCAATAGTCTGTTCATTTTTTGGCCATATACTACATCAGGGGCAAGCTGCGCCCGTCACCAAGTGCATTTAACCAGCAATAGTGTGGTTATTTTTTGGCCATATCCCAGTCTAATTCTGTCACTAAATCCATACCGGTCACCCAGCGCCTAAATACTAGGCCTCAAATTTATATCCCGCTAAATCTCTCGTTACCGCTGTCCTGTTGTAGCTGGGAAAGTTATTTAGTGTCCGTCAAAGCACATTTTTTGTTCTGGGTTGAAGTACAATTCCCAATTTAGCAATTTCATAATTTAGTGGTTTCTGCTATATCAGAGCTATTTGAAATCTATCCCTAAAAGGGTATATAATATTCAAGGTGCACATTGGGTCATTCAGAATAACTTCACACACACCCGCTACTGTGTATTTCCAAGTCTAATTCTGGCACTAAACCCATACCTGTCACCCAGCGCCTAAATACTAGGCCTCAAATTTATATCCCGCTAAATCTGTCCTTAGTGCTGTAGCTGGGCGAGTTATTTAGTGTCCGTTCAAGCACATTTCTTGTTCTGGGTTGAAATACAATTCCCAATTTAGCAATTTCATAATTTAGTGGTTTCTGCTATATCAGAGCTATTTGAAATCTATCCCTAAAAGGGTATATAATATTCAAGGTGCACATTGGGTCATTCAGAATAACTTCACACACACCCGCTACTGTGTATTTCCAAGTCTAATTCTGGCACTAAACCCATACCTGTCACCCAGCGCCTAAATACTAGGCCTCAAATTTATATCCCGCTAAATCTGTCCTTAGTGCTGTAGCTGGGCGAGTTATTTAGTGTCCGTTCAAGCACATTTCTTGTTCTGGGTTGAAATACAATTCCCAATTTAGCAATTTCATAATTTAGTGGTTTCTGCTATATCAGAGCTATTTGAAATCTATCCCTAAAAGGGTATATAATATTCAAGGTGCACATTGGGTCATTCAGAATAACTTCACACACACCCGCTACTGTGTATTTTCAAGTCTAATTCTGTCACTAAACCCATACCTGTCACCCAGCGCCTAAATACTAGGCCTCAAATTTATATCCTGCTAAATCTCTCGTTACCGCTGTCCTGTTGTAGCTGGGAAAGTTATTTAGTGTCCGTCAAAGCACATTTTTTGTTCTGGGTTGAAGTACAATTCCCAATTTAGCAATTTCATAATTTAGTGGTTTCTGCTATATCAGAGCTATTTGAAATCTATCCCTAAAAGGGTATATAATATTCAAGGTGCACATTGGGTCATTCAGAATAACTTCACACACACCCGCTACTGTGTATTTCCAAGTCTAATTCTGGCACTAAACCCATACCTGTCACCCAGCGCCTAAATACTAGGCCTCAAATTTATATCCCGCTAAATCTGTCCTTAGTGCTGTAGCTGGGCGAGTTATTTAGTGTCCGTTCAAGCACATTTCTTGTTCTGGGTTGAAATACAATTCCCAATTTAGCAATTTCATAATTTAGTGGTTTCTGCTATATCAGAGCTATTTGAAATCTATCCCTAAAAGGGTATATAATATTCAAGGTGCACATTGGGTCATTCAGAATAACTTCACACACACCCGCTACTGTGTATTTCCAAGTCTAATTCTGGCACTAAACCCATACCTGTCACCCAGCGCCTAAATACTAGGCCTCAAATTTATATCCCGCTAAATCTGTCCTTAGTGCTGTAGCTGGGCGAGTTATTTAGTGTCCGTTCAAGCACATTTCTTGTTCTGGGTTGAAATACAATTCCCAATTTAGCAATTTCATAATTTAGTGGTTTCTGCTATATCAGAGCTATTTGAAATCTATCCCTAAAAGGGTATATAATATTCAAGGTGCACATTGGGTCATTCAGAATAACTTCACACACACCCGCTACTGTGTATTTCCAAGTCTAATTCTGGCACTAAACCCATACCTGTCACCCAGCGCCTAAATACTAGGCCTCAAATTTATATCCCGCTAAATCTGTCCTTAGTGCTGTAGCTGGGCGAGTTATTTAGTGTCCGTTCAAGCACATTTCTTGTTCTGGGTTGAAATACAATTCCCAATTTAGCAATTTCATAATTTAGTGGTTTCTGCTATATCAGAGCTATTTGAAATCTATCCCTAAAAGGGTATATAATATTCAAGGTGCACATTGGGTCATTCAGAATAACTTCACACACACCCGCTACTGTGTATTTTCAAGTCTAATTCTGTCACTAAACCCATACCTGTCACCCAGCGCCTAAATACTAGGCCTCAAATTTATATCCTGCTAAATCTCTCGTTACCGCTGTCCTGTTGTAGCTGGGAAAGTTATTTAGTGTCCGTCAAAGCACATTTTTTGTTCTGGGTTGAAGTACAATTCCCAATTTAGCAATTTCATAATTTAGTGGTTTCTGCTATATCAGAGCTATTTGAAATCTATCCCTAAAAGGGTATATAATATTCAAGGTGCACATTGGGTCATTCAGAATAACTTCACACACACCCGCTACTGTGTATTTCCAAGTCTAATTCTGGCACTAAACCCATACCTGTCACCCAGCGCCTAAATACTAGGCCTCAAATTTATATCCCGCTAAATCTCTCGTTACCGCTGTCCTGTTGTAGCTGGGAAAGTTATTTAGTGTCCGTCAAAGCACATTTTTTGTTCTGGGTTGAAATACAATTCCCAATTTAGCAATTTCATAATTTAGTGGTTTCTGCTATATCAGAGCTATTTGAAATCTATCCCTAAAAGGGTATATAATATTCAAGGTGCACATTGGGTCATTCAGAATAACTTCACACACACCTGCTACTGTGTATTTCCAAGTCTAATTCTGTCACTAAACCCATACCTGTCCCCCAGCGCCTAAATACTAGGCCTCAAATTTATATCCTGCTAAATCTCTCGTTACCGCTGTACTGTTGTTGCTGGGCAAGATATTTAGTGTCCGTCAAAGCACATTTTTTGTTCTGGGTTGAAATACAATTCCCAATTTAGCAATTTCATAATTTAGTGGTTTCTGCTATATCAGAGCTATTTGAAATCTATCCCTAAAAGGGTATATAATATTCAAGGTGCACATTGGGTCATTCAGAATAACTTCACACACACCCGCTACTGTGTATTTCCAAGTCTAATTCTGTCACTAAACCCATACCTGTCACCCAGCGCCTAAATACTAGGCCTCAAATTTATATCCCGCTAAATCTCTCGTTACCGCTGTCCTGTTGTAGCTGGGAAAGTTATTTAGTGTCCGTCAAAGCACATTTTTTGTTCTGGGTTGAAATACAATTCCCAATTTAGCAATTTCATAATTTAGTGGTTTCTGCTATATCAGAGCTATTTGAAATCTATCCCTAAAAGGGTATATAATATTCAAGGTGCACATTGGGTCATTCAGAATAACTTCACACACACCCGCTACTGTGTATTTCCAAGTCTAATTCTGTCACTAAACCCATACCTGTCACCCAGCGCCTAAATACTAGGCCTCAAATTTATATCCTGCTAAATCTCTCGTTACCGCTGTACTGTTGTTGCTGGGCAAGATATTTAGTGTCCGTCAAAGCACATTTTTTGTTCTGGGTTGAAATACAATTCCCAATTTAGCAATTTCATAATTTAGTGGTTTCTGCTATATCAGAGCTATTTGAAATCTATCCCTAAAAGGGTATATAATATTCAAGGTGCACATTGGGTCATTCAGAATAACTTCACACACACCCGCTACTGTGTATTTCCAAGTCTAATTCTGGCACTAAACCCATACCTGTCACCCAGCGCCTAAATACTAGGCCTCAAATTTATATCCCGCTAAATCTGTCCTTAGTGCTGTAGCTGGGCGAGTTATTTAGTGTCCGTTCAAGCACATTTCTTGTTCTGGGTTGAAATACAATTCCCAATTTAGCAATTTCATAATTTAGTGGTTTCTGCTATATCAGAGCTATTTGAAATCTATCCCTAAAAGGGTATATAATATTCAAGGTGCACATAGGGTCATTCAGAATAACTTCACACACCCGCTACTGTGCATTTCCAAATCTAATTCTGTCACTAAACCCATACCTGTCACCCAGCGCCTAAATACTAGGCCTCAAATTTATATCCCGCTAAATCTCTCGTTACCGCTGTCCTGTTGTGGCTGGGAAAGTTATTTAGTGTCCGTCAAAGCACATTTTTTGTTCTGGGTTGAAATACAATTCCCAATTTAGCAATTTCATAATTTAGTGGTTTCTGCTATATCAGAGCTATTTGAAATCTATCCCTAAAAGGGTAGATCATATTGAAGGTGCACATAGGGTCATTCAGAATAACTTCACACACACGCTTCTGTGCATTTCCAAGTCTAATTCTGTCACTAAATCCATACCGGTCACCCAGCGCCTAAATACTAGGCCTCAAATTTATATCCCGCTGAATTTGAATACAATACATTGGGCCAAATAATATATTTGTTGTTGTGGTGAACCATAACAATGAGAAAAACATCTAGTAAGGGACGCGGACGTGGACATGGTCGTGGTGGTGTTAGTGGACCCTCTGGTGCTGGGAGAGGACGTGGCCGTTCTGCCACATCCACACGTCCTAGTGTACCAACTACCTCAGGTCCCAGTAGCCGCCAGAATTTACAGCGATATATGGTGGGGCCCAATGCCGTTCTAAGGATGGTAAGGCCTGAGCAGGTACAGGCATTAGTCAATTGGGTGGCCGACAGTGGATCCAGCACGTTCACATTATCTCCCACCCAGTCTTCTGCAGAAAGCGCACAGATGGCGCCTGAAAACCAACCCCATCAGTCTGTCACATCACCCCCATGCATACCAGGGAAACTGTCTCAGCCTCAAGTTATGCAGCAGTCTCTTATGCTGTTTGAAGACTCCGCTGGCAGGGTTTCCCAAGGGCATCCACCTAGCCCTTCCCCAGCGGTGAAAGACATAGAATGCACTGACGCACAACCACTTATGTTTCCTGATGATGAGGACATGGGAATACCACCTCAGCATGTCTCTGATGATGACGAAACACAGGTGCCAACTGCTGCGTCTTTCTGCAGTGTGCAGACTGAACAGGAGGTCAGGGATCAAGACTGGGTGGAAGACGATGCAGGGGACGATGAGGTCCTAGACCCCACATGGAATGAAGGTCGTGCCACTGACTTTCACAGTTCGGAGGAAGAGGCAGTGGTGAGACCGAGCCAACAGCGTAGCAAAAGAGGGAGCAGTGGGCAAAAGCAGAACACCCGCCGCCAAGAGACTCCGCCTGCTACTGACCGCCGCCATCTGGGACCGAGCACCCCAAAGGCAGCTTCAAGGAGTTCCCTGGCATGGCACTTCTTCAAACAATGTGCTGACGACAAGACCCGAGTGGTTTGCACGCTGTGCCATCAGAGCCTGAAGCGAGGCATTAACGTTCTGAACCTGAGCACAACCTGCATGACCAGGCACCTGCATGCAAAGCATGAACTGCAGTGGAGTAAACACCTTAAAACCAAGGAAGTCACTCAGGCTCCCCCTGCTACCTCTTCTGCTGCTGCCGCCTCGGCCTATTCTGCTGCTGCCGCCTCGGCCTCTTCCTCCGCCTCTGGAGGAACGTTGGCACCTGCCGCCCAGCAAACAGGGGATGTACCACCAACACCACCACCACCACCTCCGTCACCAAGCGTCTCAACCATGTCACACGCCAGCGTTCAGCTCTCCATCTCACAAACATTTGATAGAAAGCGTAAATTCCCACCTAGCCACCCTCGATCCCTGGCCCTGAATGCCAGCATTTCTAAACTACTGGCCTATGAAATGCTGTCATTTAGGCTGGTGGACACAGACAGCTTCAAACAGCTCATGTCGCTTGCTGTCCCACAGTATGTTGTTCCCAGCCGCCACTACTTCTCCAAGAGAGCCGTGCCTTCCCTGCACAACCAAGTATCCGATAAAATCAAGTGTGCACTGCGCAACGCCATCTGTGGCAAGGTCCACCTAACCACAGATACGTGGACCAGTAAGCACGGCCAGGGACGCTATATCTCCCTAACTGCACACTGGGTAAATGTAGTGGCAGCTGGGCCCCAGGCGGAGAGCTGTTTGGCGCACGTCCTTCCGCCGCCAAGGATCGCAGGGCAACATTCTTTGCCTCCTGTTGCCACCTCCTCCTTCTCGGCTTCCTCCTCCTCTTCTTCCACCTGCTCATCCAGTCAGCCACACACCTTCACCACCAACTTCAGCACAGCCCGGGGTAAACGTCAGCAGGCCATTCTGAAACTCATATGTTTGGGGGACAGGCCCCACACCGCACAGGAGTTGTGGCGGGGTATTGAACAACAGACCGACGAGTGGTTGCTGCCGGTGAGCCTCAAGCCCGGCCTGGTGGTGTGTGATAATGGGCGAAATCTCGTTGCAGCTCTGGGACTAGCCAATTTGACGCACATCCCTTGCTTGGCGCATGTGCTGAATTTGGTGGTGCAGAAGTTCATTCACAACTACCCCGACATGTCAGAGCTGCTGCATAAAGTGCGGGCCGTCTGTTCGCGCTTCCGGCGTTCACATCCTGCTGCTGCTCGCCTGTCTGCGCTACAGCGTAACTTCGGCCTTCCCGCTCACCGCCTCATATGCGACGTGCCCACCAGGTGGAACTCCACCTTGCACATGCTGGACAGACTGTGCGAGCAGCAGCAGGCCATAGTGGAGTTTCAGCTGCAGCACGCACGGGTCAGTCGCACTACAGAACAGCACCACTTCACCACCAATGACTGGGCCTCCATGCGAGACCTGTGTGCCCTGTTGCGCTGTTTCGAGTACTCCACCAACATGGCCAGTGGCGATGACACCGTTATCAGCGTTACAATACCACTTCTATGTCTCCTTGAGAAAACACTTAGGGCGATGATGGAAGAGGAGGTGGCCCAGGAGGAGGAGGAGGAGGAGGAGGAAGAGGGGTCATTTTTAGCACTTTCTGGCCAGTCTCTTCGAAGTGACTCAGAGGGAGGTTTTTGGCAACAGCAGAGGCCAGGTACAAATGTGGCCAGCCAGGGCCCACTACTGGAGGACGAGGAGGACGAGGATGAGGAGGAGGTGGAGGAGGATGAGGATGAAGCATGGTCACAGCGGGGTGGCACCCAACGCAGCTCGGGTCCATCACTGGTGCGTGGCTGGGGGGAAAGGCAGGACGATGACGATACGCCTCCCACAGAGGACAGCTTGTCCTTATCCCTGGGCAGCCTGGCACACATGAGCGACTACATGCTGCAGTGCCTGCGCAACGACAGCAGAGTTGCCCACATTTTAACCTGTGCGGACTACTGGGTTGCCACCCTGCTGGATCCACGCTACAAAGACAATGTGCCCACCTTACTTCCTGCACTGGAGCGTGATAGGAAGATGCGCGAGTACAAGCGCACGTTGGTAGACGCGCTACTGAGAGCATTCCCAAATGTCACAGGGGAACAAGTGGAAGCCCAAGGCCAAGGCAGAGGAGGAGCAAGAGGTCGCCAAGGCAGCTGTGTCACGGCCAGCTCCTCTGAGGGCAGGGTTAGCATGGCAGAGATGTGGAAAACTTTTGTCAACACGCCACAGCTAACTGCACCACCACCTGATACGCAACGTGTTAGCAGGAGGCAACATTTCACTAACATGGTGGAACAGTACGTGTGCACACCTCTCCACGTACTGACTGATGGTTCGGCCCCATTCAACTTCTGGGTCTCTAAATTGTCCACGTGGCCAGAGCTAGCCTTTTATGCCTTGGAGGTGCTGGCCTGCCCGGCAGCCAGCGTTTTGTCTGAACGTGTATTCAGCACGGCAGGGGGCGTCATTACAGACAAACGCAGCCGCCTGTCTACAGCCAATGTGGACAAGCTGACGTTCATAAAAATGAACCAGGCATGGATCCCACAGGACCTGTCCATCCCTTGTGCAGATTAGACATTAACTACCTCCCCATAACCATATATTATTGGACTCCAGGGCACTTCCTCATTCAATCCTATTTTTATTTTCATTTTACCATTATATTGCGATGCTACCCAAAGTTGAATGAACCTCTCCTCTGCCTGTGTGCTAGGCCTAAATATATGCCAATGGACTGTTGCAGTGGTGGCTGACATGAAGCCTGATTCTCTGCTATGACATGCAGACTGATTCTCTGCTGACATGAAGCCAGATTGTCTGTTACGGGACCTCTCTGCTCTGCCTGTGTGCTAGGCCTAAATATATGCCAATGGACTGTTGCAGTGGTGGGTGACGTGAAGCCTCATTCTCTGCTATGACATGCAGACTGATTCTCTGCTGACATGAAGCCAGATTCTCTGTTACGGGACCTCTCTCCTCGGCCTGTGTGTGTGCTGGGCCTAAATATATGCCAATGGACTGTTGCAGTGGTGGCTGACGTGAAGCCTCATTCTCTGCTATGACATGCAGACTAATTCTCTGCTGACATGAAGCCAGATTGTCTGTTACGGGACCTCTCTCCTCTGCCTGGGTGCTGGGCCTAAATTTATGACAATGGACTGTTGCAGTGGTGGCTGACGTGAAGCCTCATTCTCTGCTATGACATGCAGACTGATTCTCTGCTGACATGAAGCCAGATCCTCTTTTACGGGACCTCTCTCCTCTGCCTGGGTGCTGGGCCTAAATTTATGACAATGGACTGTTGCAGTGGTGGCTGACGTGAAGCCTCATTCTCTGCTATGACATGCAGACTCATTCTCTGCTGACATGAAGCCAGATCCTCTGTTACGGGACCTCTCTCCTCTGCCTGGGTGCTGGGCCTAAATTTATGACAATGGACTGTTGCAGTGGTGGCTGACGTGAAGCCTGATTCTCTGCTATGACATGCAGACTGATTCTCTGCTGACATGAAGCCAGATTGTCTGTTACGGGACCTCTCTGCTCTGCCTGTGTGCTAGGCCTAAATATATGCCAATGGACTGTTGCAGTGGTGGGTGACGTGAAGCCTGATTCTCTGCTATGATATGAAGACTGATTCTCTGCTGACATGAAGCCAGATTGTCTGTTACGGGACCTTTCTCCTCTGCCTGGGTTCTGGGCCTAAATTTATGAAAATTGACTCTTACAGTGGTGGGTGACGTGAAGCCTGATTCTCTGCTATGATATGAAGACTGATTCTCTGCTGACATGAAGCCAGATTGTCTGTTACGGGACCTTTCTCCTCTGCCTGGGTTCTGGGCCTAAATTTATGAAAATTGACTCTTACAGTGGTGGGTGACGTGAAGCCTGATTCTCTGCTATGATATGAAGACTGATTCTCTGCTGACATGAAGCCAGATTCTCTGTTACGGGACCTCTCTCCTCTGCCTGGGTGCTGGGCCTAAATTTATGACAATGGACTGTTGCAGTGGTGGCTGACGTGAAGCCTGATTCTCTGCTATGACATGCAGACTGATTCTCTGCTGACATGAAGCCAGATCCTCTGTTACGGGACCTCTCTCCTCTGCCTGTGTGTGTGCTGGGCCTAAATATATGCCAATGGACTGTTGCAGTGGTGGCTGACGTGAAGCCTCATTCTCTGCTATGACATGCAGACTGATTCTCTGCTGACATGAAGCCAGATCCTCTGTTACGGGACCTCTCTCCTCTGCCTGTGTGTGTGCTGGGCCTAAATATATGCCAATGGACTGTTGCAGTGGTGGCTGACGTGAAGCCTCATTCTCTGCTATGACATGCAGACTAATTCTCTGCTGACATGAAGACAGATTCTCTGTTACGGGACCTCCCTCCTCTGCCTGGGTGCTGGGCCTAAATATATGCCAATGGACTGTTGCAGTGGTGGCTGACGTGAAGCCTCATTCTCTGCTATGACATGCAGACTGATTCTCTGCTGACATGAAGCCAGATTGTCTGTTACGGGACCTCTCTGCTCTGCCTGTGTGCTAGGCCTAAATATATGCCAATGGACTGTTGCAGTGGTGGGTGACGTGAAGCCTGATTCTCTGCTATGATATGAAGACTGATTCTCTGCTGACATGAAGCCAGATTGTCTGTTACGGGACCTTTCTCCTCTGCCTGGGTTCTGGGCCTAAATTTATGAAAATTGACTCTTACAGTGGTGGGTGACGTGAAGCCTGATTCTCTGCTATGATATGAAGACTGATTCTCTGCTGACATGAAGCCAGATTCTCTGTTACGGGACCTCTCTCCTCTGCCTGGGTGCTGGGCCTAAATTTATGACAATGGACTGTTGCAGTGGTGGCTGACGTGAAGCCTGATTCTCTGCTATGACATGCAGACTGATTCTCTGCTGACATGAAGCCAGATCCTCTGTTACGGGACCTCTCTCCTCTGCCTGTGTGTGTGCTGGGCCTAAATATATGCCAATGGACTGTTGCAGTGGTGGCTGACGTGAAGCCTCATTCTCTGCTATGACATGCAGACTGATTCTCTGCTGACATGAAGACAGATTCTCTGTTACGGGACCTCCCTCCTCTGCCTGGGTGCTGGGCCTAAATATATGACAATGGACTGTTGCAGTGGTGGCTGACGTGAAGCCTCATTCTCTGCTATGACATGCAGACTAATTCTCTGCTGACATGAAGACAGATTCTCTGTTACGGGACCTCCCTCCTCTGCCTGGGTGCTGGGCCTAAATATATGCCAATGGACTGTTCCAGTGGTGGGTGACGGGAAGCCAGATTCTCTGCTATGACATGCAGACTGATTCTCTGCTGACATGAAGCCAGATTCTCTGTTACGGGACCTCTCTCCTCTGCCTGGGTGCCGGGGCCTAAATATCTGAGAATGGACTGTTCCAGTGGTGGGTGACGGGAAGCCAGATTCTCTGCTATGGAACCTCTCTCCAATTGATTTTGGTTAATTTTTATTTATTTAATTTTTATTTTAATTCATTTCCCTATCCACATTTGTTTGCAGGGGATTTACCTACATGTTGCTGCCTTTTGCAGCCCTCTAGCTCTTTCCTGGGCTGTTTTACAGCCTTTTTAGTGCCGAAAAGTTCGGGTCCCCATTGACTTCAATGGGGTTCGGGTTCGGGACGAAGTTCGGATCGGGTTCGGATCCCGAACCCGAACATTTCCGGGATGTTCGGCCGAACTTCTCGAACCCGAACATCCAGGTGTTCGCTCAACTCTAGTCACTATATACAGAGGACACAGAGCATGTGGCACTATATACAGAGGACACAGAGTATGTGGCACTATATACAGAGGACACAGAGTATGTGGCACTATATACAGAGGACACAGAGTATGTGGCACTATATACAGAGGACACAGAGCATGTGGCACTATATACAGAGAACACAGAGTATGTGGCACTATATACAGAGGACACAGAGTATGTGGCACTATATACAGAGGACACAGAGCATGTGGCACTATATACAGAGGACACAGAGTATGTGGCACTATATACAGAGGACACAGAGTATGTGGCACTATATACAGAGGACACAGAGTATGTGGCACTATATACAGGGGACACAGAGCATGTGGCACTATATACGGACGACACAGAGCATGTGGCACTATATACAGAGGACACAGAGTATGTGGCACTATATACAGAGGAAACAGAGCATGTGGCACTATATACAGAGGACACAAAGCATGTGGCACTATATACAGAGGAAACAGAGCATGTGGCACTATATACGGACGACACAGAGCATGTGGCACTATATACGGACGACACAGAGCATGTGGCACTATATACAGAGGACACAGAGTATGTGGCACTATATATAGAGGAAACAGAGCATGTGGAACTATATACAGAGGACACAGGGCATGTGGCACTATATACAGAGGACACAGAGCATGTGGCACTATATACAGAGGACACAGAGCATGTGGCACTATATACAGAGGACACAGAGCATGTGGCACTATATACAGAGGACACAAAGCATGTGGCACTATATACAAATTGTGAGGTACTACCATTGGGGGCACTGTGTGTGGCACTAATACTGCTATTATACTCAGGGCACAGCATGTGGCACTAAGAGGAGTTTGTCTTAGCATACAGGATGCCAATGTGTTGGTTAATTGAGAAGCAGAAGGGATCCTCACAGCAAAATCTGCAGAGATGAGTTGTGGCCGGGGGATGTCATCATGGTGACCCGAATCAGATGAACTGAGGAGGAGACGTCATCTGTAAGTCACTAAATGGAAATTATTATTATGCCACTGACTGCGTATGATGAGTGCTGTAGTCACCTTGATGCTCTACTTTGGATGATGGGTAGTAGCATGCTGTTTTGTAAAACAACCACTCCCAGCATCCCTTTACTGCTTTTCAGACCATACTGGGAGTTGATCTGACTAGTCAAATGGTATCTGTATTGAACTTCTAAAATCTAGTGATGTACCGTATATCTATGTATACTGCACATGACTCTGGTGCTATATTTATGTAGTGAACTTGGTTCTGGTGCTGTATTTGTGTGTTAAATGTGCATCTGATGCTATACTTTGACCTAATACTATCCATTCAGAGCTGAATTCGGGCCACTATCACAGATTCTGTCAAAAATACCAGAAAAAGAAGTCCTGCATGCAAGACTTTTTTGTCTGGTAAAGAAACAGCATTATAGTCAATGGAGTCAACACTAATAGTGTTGTAAACATAATATCCCCCAAAAATAATTGTCCTTAGTTGATACTGTACCAGACTGCTCCCACATTAATAGTGCTCCCCAAAGTCCCACCAACAGAAATAATTATCTCCCAGAGTGCATTTAGTGCTCCCAATAGTAATCATGCCTCCATTGTGCCCATACTAGTAATCATGTTCCTAACAGTCCCTCAGTAGTAATAACTCTCCTTATAATGTGTGCCAGTAGAAAAATGTTCCCTAATGTGTGCCAGAACAAAAATACCCCCTTATAATACATAGTGTCGGGTTGTACTAATTCAATTAAGAATTATTAATTATGGTCATAAAAATAATTAACCATAAAAAAATAAAAACTATAAAATTTGTCATAAATTCTTAAAATCATGACCTGGTGAATTGTAGACAAACTAATTGATACAATTCACATCTGAGTCCGACTATTTCCTCAGATAAATAAGTTCTTTTTGACGTGAGATGACGTTAATGATAAAACATGTAGTTCTGCATTATACAATAATACACAGGTTTATAAAAATATGCAGATTTATTGGTTACAAGATTATAAACATATATAAGTAAATAAACACAATGATACATGCAAATGAATATATATAGCGTTAATATAAAGCATTACAAGCTTAACAATACATGTGAGTGGAAATAACTTGTCACATTATAACCAAGCTATTATTAGGTTAGGATATCAAAGTAGGAACATAAGTTATATACATCACCTCTGTTCAGAGAAAACCTCATGATATCAGGACGGGCATGTCTAATCCTAGACATTAATATGGAATGCTAAATACATTCCACCCCCCTCTAACCAACTACACGTCACATGACTTCAGGCATGGGCAGATCCATTCAAGGATATAACAAGAAGAGATAACTGTATCCTTCCGCCCCATCCTGGACTATTTTCACACATTTAACTTTGGTAAGACCATTAAGACAAATAAAAGGGATATAGGATCTTTGCTAGACCATATCTTAAATGGGAAGGACTTGAAATAAGTCTTTCCTGTGGGAATCCATCACTTAGCTTGGCGAAGAATGTTCTATCAATATATATATATATATATATATATATATATATATAAGCAATTATTTAATGCTTTGCGAGATTATGAGTATGGATTCTTCTGCAGGTAGAATGAAGTCTCACAATATCCTAAAACTACATCTCAATATGGAGATGATCAATTAATTAATGTATTTATTCGCCAATCTAGATGGTATAATTTCACCCACACTATCAAATTAGTCTTAATAAAATGAAATATAATTTTCTGTGTCTCTTACCAAGTCCTAGTAGGAATCTTACTTCTGCTCCTAGGAAAGCTGGGTGGTCCATCATAGTGCATCTAACCATGGCTTTCATCCTGATAGACCCCTCTAGAGAGCTCAACTTCTCCTCTCTCCTCTCCTCTTTCTCGTGTGTCCCTTTTCTCCCCCCTGTGTATGGTTTATGATCACAAACTTATCAGTTAGACACACCTTCCTAATTTGGAGCTTTCCAATCATTGTCGGATGGGTGTGATCATTGATAAGAAATGACATCATAACCTTACCCAGAATGCACTTTTGCTACTGTTGTAATGTCACCTACTCATACCTAGGTGGCACTGCTGTGTAAGCTATTTGCATCATAGTATAAAGGGTTAACTTCTGTAAGTCTGAATAAAGGTATAATATACAATTGACCTTAAAAGCTTTAATTCAAAGCTATAGGGATTAATTCTGACACTTGTAGCAATTAGAGACAGACCTCTAGGCATCTCTCTGAATGTTTCTCACACTGTTTATTTGTGCATCGTAAATAACTTGAATGGCTTTGTTTTCTGAGAGATATCAGTACCTCCTCTCATACCAAAGAGGTGAATAATTGTTACAAAACACACATCTTCACAGACACTCTTTTAGAGACAAAGATTCTCCTAATGAGAAATATATATATAATATACTGGATACATGTTGTCTTCATAACATATAACAGTATAATCTAATATATATCATATGTTCTACTGATTGTCTTATGCTAAGGACTAAGGCTCATTAAATGAATACATGAATATTATATATTTGCTTCATTGATAAATGCCTAATTGTATAGGTAATTATCACCAGCTGCATAGAGCTTATCTTTATCTCTTGTCATAAATTTAAAAGTAGACAAGAAGGCCTCTGCTCAGACTGGTACATTCATGAGAAGAATAACACTAAAAAGTAGAAATCTTCGTGTGACCTTACTTTGGCCTTCTCAAGACATACAAAATTGTAACTATAGTCGAGCATGGCTCTTAAAGGTAATGAACATCCATCTTGACTAGAATTAACTGAATATCAATGCATTTACCTATGAAAAGGCACAACAATAGTAACAAAGTACCATAGTATGTAAGGCCGAAAAAAGACATCTGCCCATCCAGTTCGGCCTATTATCCTGCAAGTTGATCCAGAGGAAGGCAAACAAAAACTCTGTGAGGTAGAAGCCAATTTTCCCCACTTAAGGGAGAAAAAATCCTTTCCGACTCAGGCAATCAGAATAACTCCCTGGATCAATGACCCCTCTCTAGTAGCTATAGCCTGTAATATTATTACACTCCAGAAATACATCCAGGCCCCTCCTAAACTAACCATCACCACCTCCTCAGGCAGAGAGTTCCATAGTCTCACTGCTCTTACCGTAAAGAATCCTCTTCTATGTTTGTGTACAAACCTTCTTTCCTCCAGACGCAGAGGATGTCCCCTCGTCACAGTCACCGTCCTGGGAATGAATAGATGATGGGATAGATCTCTGTACTGACCCCTGATATATTTATACATAGTAATTAGATCTCCTCTCAGTCATCTTTTTTCTAAAGTGAATAACCCTAATGCTAATAATCTTTCAGGGTACTTTAGTCCCCCCATTCCAGTTATTACTTTAGTTGCCCTCCTCTGAACCCTCTCCAGCTCTGCTATGTCTGCCTTGTTCACAGAAGCCCAGAACTGTACACAGTACTCCATGTGTGGTATGACTAGTGATTTGTAAAGTGGTAGGGCTATGTTCTCATCACGGGCATCTATGCCCCTTTTGATGCTCCCCATTATCTCATTGGCCTTGGCAGCAGCTGCCTGACACTGGTTTCTACAGCTTAGTTTGCTGTTCACAAACATTCCTAGGTCCTTTTCCATGTCAGTGTTTTACCATTTAGTTGTACGGGTGACTTGCATTATTCCTTCCCATGTGCATAACCTTACATTTGTAGTGTTAAACCTCATCTGCCACTTCTCTGCCCAAGCCTCCAATCTATCTAGATCCCTCTGAAGGAGTATACTGTCCTCTTCCGTGTCAATTACTTTACACAGTTTAGTGTCATCTGCAAACATTTATATTTTACTGTGCAAACCTTCTACAAGATCATTAATAAATATATTGAAGAGAATAGGGCCCAATACTGACCCCTGAGGTACTCCACTAGTGACAGTGACCCAATCTGAGTGTGTACAGTTAATAACCACCCTCTGTTTTCTATCACTGAGCCAGTTACTTACCCACATACAGACATTTTCTCCCAGTCTGAGCATTCTAATTTTATATACTTACCTTTTATGTGGTACAGTGTCCAATGCTTTGGAGAAGTCCAGATATACTACATCCATTCGCCGCTGTCAAGTCTAGAACTTACCTCCTCATAAAAACTGATTAAATTAGTTTGACATGACCGATCCCTCATGAAGCCATGATAATATGGCGTTATTTGCCTTTTTTTCATTGACGTACTCCAAGATAGCATCTCTTAGAAAACCTTCAAACTGTTTACCCACAACAGATGTTGAACTTACTGGCCTATAGTTTCCCGGCTCTGTTTTTGGACCCTTTTTGAATATTGGCACCACATTTGCTATGCGCCAATCCTGTGGAACACACCCTGTCAGTATAGAGTCCCTAAATATCTGAAATAATGGTCTGGCTATGGCATTACTTAATTCTCTTAGGATACGGGGGTGTATGCCATCTGGTCCTGGTGATTTGTCTATTTTAATCTTTTTAAGACGCCACTGTACATCTTCCTGGGTCAGACAGGGCACTTTTAATGGGGAATTAACTTTTACATTCTGCATTTCATCTGACAGTTTATTTTCTTCAGTGAATACAGTGGAGAAAAAATATTTAATAGCTTTCTCCTCATCGCTCTCTGCAACTCCCCACTCATTACTCTGTAGAGGGTCGACACCTTCAGATTTATACTTTTTACCATTCATATAATTGAAGAACATTTTAGTGTTAGTTTTGTTCTCTTTGGCAATTAATCTCTCGGTCTCTAGTTTGGCTGCTTTTATATTTTTTTTACATATTCTATTTTTTTCCTTATAGTTTTTTAATTCTTCCTTTCTTCCCTCCTGTTGTTAAATGCTTTCTTTTTGTCATTTATTGCTTTCTTTACAGTTCTATTTTTCCACTTTGGTTTATTCTTGTTCCTAAACCTTTTATTTCCATAAGGTATTGTAGGAAAGCACAAGAGTCCGTCGTTGATGGAAGGTATGTGTGACCGAGGTTCCTGGCCTCAGTGAAGTAAGAGACAGAATTTTCAGGTGTCAGCGGAAGCTAATGCTGACTTTGCTATTTTAGTATGGATGTATAGCTGATCCGGGACGGCTCTTACTGGGAGTAGTCAAAAGTGATGGGTGGGTGACTACTCCCCACGTTCCAGGCTGGGTCTTTACTGGCCTATAAAAAAAAAACAGCCAGCAGTGTCAGCTGAGAGTGATTACCTCTTTCTGACAAAGGAGCTCTGGCAATCGTTGGTGTGGGATCTGAGCCCTGTGCTGGGCTGAAAAGCTGAGACCTGTACATTGGAAGAGCAGGCCGCCTAAAGTCTGCAATTTGACTGCTGGAGGCAGAACCACCGACAAGGTGACTTTATTTTGCTATGCAGGAACTTTCCACTTGGTGTGAACAAACACCAACCTTGTTTTTTGTTTGACCTTATGCTTGAAAAAACACAGACATTTAAATTACAAACTTGTAGTTTGCCTCTGTACTGCACCCGCTTATCCCAACTACCAGAGCGAATCCCCACAGTATGTACCTCTCACAATTAGATTTTAGGATGCTTTAAAAATATCCCATTTTGTGGCTGTATTTTTATTTTTGAGGACTTTGTCCCAGTTAGTTAGGCCTATGGCCTCTCTTAGTTGGCTAAATTTAGCTTTTTTGAAGTTTGGTATTTTTGTTCCTCCCTGAAAAAACACTCTTTTGAATGATATATGGAAGGTTATTACTTTATGGTCACTATTTCCCAGGTGTCCCCCAACCTGCAAATCTGTTGTTCTGTCAGGTTTATTGGTTAATACTAAGTCCAGAAGAGCCGTCCCTCTAGTCGGGTCCTGGACCAGTTGGGAAATGTAATTGTCTTTGGTTATTGCCAAGAACCTGTTTCCTTTATGAGATATACAAGTTTTCGTACTATCTGGGTAGTTAAAGTCCCCCATAATGACCACCTCATTATAATTTGCCACCTCGTCTATCTCGTTTAGTAGTAGATTTTTTGTGGACTCCGGTATATTAGGTGGTTTATAAAAAAAACTCCTATTAGTAATTTATTATTGTTTTTGCCTCCATGTATTTCTACCCACAGTGACTCCACATGTTCATGTCCCTCACTTATATCTTCCCGGACTGTGGGCTTTAGACAGGACTTTACATAAAGGCAGACCCCTTCCCCGGTTTCGGCGATCCTTTCTAAACAGACTGTAACCCTGTATGTTAACCACCTTGTCATAGCTATCATCCAGCCATATCTCAGTTATTCCCACTATGTCATAGTCCTCCTCACACATCACTAATTCCAGCTCCCCAGTTTTATTAGTCAGGCTTCTGGCATTAGTATACATACATTTAAGAGGTTTATGTATATTTTTTACCCTACACTTTTCCTTCTGAGCTGTTCTAGTCCCTTGTTCCATTCCTCCCCTAGTCCCACTACCTTGCCCCCGGTCTCTATCTGCACTATCTTCCTATCCTATAACGTAATTTCCCTCCCCCCCCAGTCCCTAGTTTAAGCACTCCTCCAACCTTCTAGCCATCTTCTCCCCCAACACAGCTGCCCCTTCTCCATTGAGGTGCAGCCCATCCCTACAATAGAGCCTGTAGCTGACAGAGAAGTCGGCCCAGTTCTCCAGGAACCCAAACCCCTCCTTCTTACACCAGTTCTTTAGCCTCTTGTTAACCTCCCTAATCTCTCGCTGCCTTTCTTGTGTGGCTCATGGTACAGGCATTATTTTGGAAAATACTACCTTTGAGGTCCTTACCCTAAGCTTTTGAACTAAATACCTAAAATCATTTTTAAGGATGCTCCACCTACCTCTAACTTTGTCATTGGTTCCAATATGGACAATGACTGCTGGATCTTCCCCAGCCCCTACCGGTAATCTGTCAACCTGATCCGCGATATGTCGAACTCGAGCGCCAGGAAGGCAACACACCGTTCGACGATCCTGGTCTTGGTGACAGATTGCCTTTTCTGTACCCCTAATAATTAAGTTTCCCACTACCAGCACCTGTCTGCCCTGCCCTGCTCTCCTGGTCCCCTGCTGACTGGAGCTGATATTCCCCTGACTGGCAGAGGAAGGGTCCAGCTGCAGCAGTGCTGTCCCTAAACCGACACGACATTCCCCCTCATCTGCCAACCGTGAAAACTTGTTGGGGTGTCTCAGATCAGGGCTAGCCTCCCTGGCACTCTTCCCTCTACCCCGCTTTCTAACTTCTACCCAGCTAGCTACCTCACTTTCCTGAGCCTCCTCGCTACCACCCTCCCCCACATCTACCCCATAGAGTGCTTGCTCAGTGAGCAGCAAACTCTTTTCCAAATTGTCATTGCTTCTAAGTGTTGAAATCCGCCCGGTTAGATAATCGATGTGCGATTCCAAAATGGGCAATTTGCTCACATTTTGAACAAAGATATGCACCCTCAAACGGCTGTTCCAGGATTGCATACATTAGACAAGATGTGCACTGGACTGCGCTGTCAATAATGGAACACATACTAGATGGGGATTACGCAAGAAAAGAGAAAAATACAATATAGTGCAGTGATAAGAA
Organism: Bufo gargarizans; assembly: GCF_014858855.1. Lineage (NCBI taxonomy): Eukaryota > Metazoa > Chordata > Amphibia > Anura > Bufonidae > Bufo > Bufo gargarizans. Next base: position 58,761,413 of record NC_058089.1, read on the forward strand.
TCTAACTTACTGTAGTCCCTGAATCTGAAGTCACGTAATCTAAAGTCACACACTTAATACAAACACACACTTAAAAATCAAACGAGCGAATGCACACAAACTCGCATTATATGCGTGCTTGTATAAATGCAGATCTAAAACCAGCCTGCTTTTCTTCCCTCTAGATTCAAAGGACTGAGCTGCCCTCAAGACTGGCTATTTAACTTCTCCTAATTAGACAGCCACACCCTAATTACTCATCTGTTCAACACCCTGGAGAATAAGAGGGAAAAATATGTAATCACAGTATACTCTCACACAGTATTTAGCTCTCACAAATACTCCCTAAGTAAGGACTAAAATAATAGATGGAGGTGCAGTAGACATCGCTTATCTAGACTTTAGTAAGGCTTTTGATACTGTCCCACATAGAAGGCTTATCAATAAAGTGCAGTCTTTGTGCTTGGACTCCCATATTGTTGAATTGATTAGGCAGTGGCTGAGGGACAGAGGGTTGTAGTCAATGGAGTATATTCAGACCAAGGTCTTGTTACCAGTGGGGTACCTCAGGGATCTGTTCTGGGACCTATATTGTTTAATATCTTTATCAGCGAAATTGCAGAAGACCTCAATGGTAAGGTGTGTTTTTTTGCTGATGACACAAAGATTTGTAACAGGGTTGATGTTCCTGGAGGAATACACCAAATGGAAAAGGACTTAGGAAAACTAGAGGAATGGTCAAAAATCTGGCAACTAAAATGTAATGTTGATAAGTGCAAGATAATGCACCTGGGGCATAAAAACCCAAGAGCAGAATATAAAATCAGTGATACAGTCCTAACCTCAGTATCTGTGGAAAGGGATTTAGGGGTCATTATTTCAGAAGACTTAAAGGTAGGCAGACAATGTCATAGAGCAGCAGGAAATGCTAGCAGAATGCTTGTGTGTATAGGGAGAGGCATTACCAGTAGACAGAGGGGGGCGCTCATGCCGCTCTACAGAGCACTAGTGAGACCTCATCTGGAGTATTGTGCGCAGTACTGGAGACCATATCTCCAGAAGGGTATTGATACTTTGGGGAGAGTTCAGAGAAGAGCTACTAAACTGGTACATGGATTGCAGGATAAAACTTACCAGGAAAGATTAAAGGACCTTAACATGTATAGCTTGGAAGAAAGACGAGACAGAGGGGATATGATAGAGACTGCTAAATACATAAAGGGAATCAACAAGGTAAACGAGGAGAGAAGATTTAAAAGAAGAAAAACTGCTACAAGAGGAGATAGTTTTAAATTAGAGGGGCAAAGGTTTAAAAGTAATATCAGGAAGTATTACTTTACTGAGAGAGTAGTGGATGCATGGAATAGCCTTCCTGCAGAAGTGGCAGCTGCAAATACAGTGGAGGAGTTTAAGCATGCATGGGATAGGCATAAGGCCGTCCTTCATATAAGATAGGGCCAGGGGCTATCCATAGTATTCAGTATATTGGGCAGACTAGATGGGCCAAATGGTTCTTATCTGCCGACACATTCTATGTTTCTATGTTTCCCTCACGTAATCTAAAGTCACACACTTAATACAAACACACATTTAAAAATCAAACACGCGAACGCTCACAAACTCGCGTTATTTGCCTTCTTGTATAAATGCAGATCTCAAACCAGCCAGTACAAAAAATACCCCATTATAATGTGCACCAGTACAATAAATACCCCTGATGTACCCAATTCCTTTTAGATCAGACCACCATATGAGATCCTCAGATCAGATCTCCATATCACTCCACATGACACCTGCTGGCGATGGTATGGACCCATCTTCTAAACCTGCACCATTACAGTGACTAAATGTATGCCTACTTGTGCAAAATCCTTGGAGGCAGTGCCATTATATATACTGTATGTGTATATATATATATATATATATATATATATATATATATATATATATATATATAAATATATACATGTACAACATGTCACCAAGGGGTTAAGGGATTATGTCTGATCTTACAGAGCGAATTAATATTTCATCACAAGACAGCCCGTTTAAATAGCAAATACAGCACAATAGTCAAATGTTCAAATCACCACTCCTACTGTAATCACACTTGAAGGTACAGAACAATTTGGCTGAGACCTTGAGGTTACCTATTAAAAGTTTGGGCATATAATTTATGAACTTTTCCCACTTTTAGTACATTAAAGACAGATTGTGGGCGTTCTTCTCAATAAAATGACTTGGAGCTCTCCATTAGACAAATGTCTTGTTTTATCTTCGCAGCGCTTTGAAATTTTATCTCATTAATGGTTGCTGGTTGTAGAGTTCAGGGAAGATACAAAATCTCCAGTAAACGTGTTACATTAACTGCTTCATAGTGCGTTTCTGCCTGAGCAAAACAAGCAAAATCTAAACAGTAAAACTTACTGGAGCATTGTCCTTTAAATATGGGACTATTATCTGCAGTTATAGACGAGGAGTTCTGCACATAAGGAATCCAGGTCTCAATTTTTTATTTTTCTACTTACCCCTGTGTTTTACCTAACCCAATGGATAACCAGAAGAAAAGAACTAAACACAATAGATAATAATAGTAAAAATAAAAATGGACCCTTTAACGTAGGAGGCTTGCAATGAATAAGAATTAGATAAAAACGAAAAATGTAGTTGACCATGAAGGCTTAGGCTACTTTCACACTCGCGTTTGGTGCGAATCCGTCATCGATCTGCACAAACGCATCCGTTCAGATAATACAACCGCATGCATCCGTTCAGAACAAATCCGTTTGTATTATCTTTAACATAGCCAAAACGCATCCGTCGTGAACACCATTGAAAGTCAATGGGGGGGACGGATACGTTTTCTATTGTGCCATATTGTGTCAGTGAAAACGGATCCGTTCCCATTAACTTACATTGTGTGCCAGGACGGATCCGTTTGGCTCAGTTTTCACTTTGGTGTCCGCCTCCAAAGCGGAATGGAGGCAGAACGGAGCCAAACTGAGCCAAACTGATGCATTCTGAGCGGATCCTTATCCATTCAGAATGCATTAAGGGCAAAACGCATCCGTTTTGGACCGCTTGTGAGAGCCCTGAACAGATCTCACAAACGGAAATCAAAATGCCAGTGTGAAAGTAGCCTTAAAGGGGTATTCCGGTTACTTTAGGTTATCCCTACCCACAGGGTGGGGGATAACTATTAGATCGGTGTAGGTCCTGCTACTAGGTCACGAGAACACTGTACTTGGCTATCTCCGAAACTCTCATAGAATGGAATGGAGTGGCCATTCGTATGTGAGGCCGGTCGCTCTGTTCATTTCAAGGGGTTGCTCTGTTCATTTCAAGGGGTTTGCAGGGAGTATGGGGCTCCCATTCTCGTGATCAGTGGGGTTCCCAACGGTAGAATCCCCCCCTAATCTAATAATTATGCCCTAAGCAGAATACCCCTTTAACTTACAACATCTAAACCAACACTTCAGCTGGAGTCCTAACTACAGAACATCCAGAATGAAGGTACATAGTAAATCAAATAAAAGAAAATACATGACCGATTATGTAGCCTCAGCATACAATATCCAGGCCAACACCTTGGCTGGTAAGTCCCTTGAGTCAAGAGTCTCAGATAATTGGGAAATTCTGGACAGTGTTTGCTTTCACTCCACAGATGAGGCTTCAGGAAATTCCTGGTCTTAGACTTTAGTAAAACCTCCACCTATCTAACTGTTTACATGGGCCATAAGGTTTGAATCAAGCAGTGTTGACATGCTTAATATTTAATATCATCCATGACCTGAATGAAGTTGAGTTAAAGGGCATCTGTCAGCAGTTTTGTCCCTATGACACTGGCTGACCTGTGACATGTGCGCTTCGCAGCTGAAGGCATCTGTGTTGGTCCCATGGTCATATGTGCCCACATTGCTGAGAAAAATGGCTAATTTGCTTACATTAAAACCTAATTTTTCTCAGCGATGTGGACACATATGAACATGGGACCAACACAGATGCCTTCAGCTGCCAAGTGCACATGTCACAGGTCAGCCAGTGTCATAGGCACAAATCTGCTGACAGATGCCTTTAAAAAGTAACCAAACTTGTGTATACATATTTGTTAACCTGTCCCTAATGTCCTAATAACACTTTTTGTAATATACTTTATTAATGTTTTTTGTATTTTTATTACACTTTTCCCTCCCTAAAGCGCACGTTTTGCTGTGTGCTTAAAATCTACTTCTCTTTCCCCCGCTGACCTCTCAAAAAACTTTGCTAAAGTAAACTGTTATTAGGACATTTGGGACAGGCTAACAAAAACGTATACAAAAGTTTAGTTACTCTTTAAGGGCTCATGCACATGAATGTATTTTCTTTCTGTTCCGTTTTTTTGTTGCCAGTATGCGGAACCATTCACTTCAATGGGTCCACAATTTTTTTTTTACCTTAATTACTCTGTTAGCATTCCGTTTCCATATGTCCGCATGGCCATGCCTCAAAAAAGTGAGAATGTGTCCTATTCTTTTCTGTATTGCGGACAAGGATAGGCATTGTTACAATGAATCTGTAAAAAAAAAAACGGACTCAATACGGATGTTATTCATATTTTTTGCGGATCCGTGTTTTGCGGACCACAAGCTACATACGGTTGTGTGCACGAGCCCTTAACTTCTCATGGCCATGGAACAGCTTAGAAGCCAATTGTCCCATTACTTTTGGTCCCTTAACAAGTGGGAGGCACAAATGCAAACTGTTGTAATTCCTGCACCGTTCACCTGATTTGGATGTAAATACCCTCAAATTAAAGCTGACAGTCTGCAGGTAAAGCACATCTTGTTTGTTTAAAATCCATTGTGGCGGCGTATAGAGCCAAAAATGTTTGAATTGTGTCGATGTCCCAATATTTATGGACCTGACTGTAAATTTTAGACTAGCGTTATACCCTGTTCCCCTGCTGTCAGCACTCAAACCTAGATGGACTGCTGTACTGTGCTAACATCATTGAGAGGACTCATGAGCGCATGCACAGTAGTCTTGACAATGTACTTGTACAGCTCTGAGCAGTGACAATGGGGGAACAGGGGGCAGTAGGAAAATAAGGAAATAGTGATCTGGACCCCTTTTCTCCAGTACTACTCCTGTATTACAGCAGATAATATCCCAAGATTATGGTGACAGTTTCTCTTTAAGGCGCTACAGGTTTGTGCAGCCAGAATCTAATTTCTTAGTTGCATCATGCAGATGTCCCTTGCAGGTAATACTTTTTTACCTTGATGGCCCCTCATCTTCCCTCTCAGGAAATAGAACAGGTACAGTGCTACCATTACGCTTGCCCTTCCTGCGCACTTGATTAAATTGCACCTTTATCACCTGTCCAACTAAGCATCAGCCATAGCCTAATTTGTCCTTTGAGGCTTTCGTTCACTGTTCCAGTCTGCTGAGCCGTGCTCTTATTAATCCAAACTTCTCAGAACCTTGTTTTTTTTAAAACAAATTGTTAGGAATATATCAAACCATGCTGACGCTACGAAGGGATCCTAGTCATTAACCAATTCGTTTTCAAACTAAAGTTGGTTGAGACATTCTTGAAATATGAGTTCTCTTTACATACAATAGAAATGAATATACAGACCATAAACTTCCCATGTTAATTAAAAGGGTTATCTGAGAATTTTCTACTGATGAACTATCCTCTGGATAAGTTCTCAGTGTCTGATCAGTGGAGATCCGACACCCGGGACCCCCGCCGATCAGCTGCTTGAGAAGGCGCCGGTGCTAGCAGTAGTGCTGATGCCTTCTTTCTGGTCACCAAGAGCAGCTCCATTGATAGCAGTTGAGTCAGGTATCAGGGTGAGTATTTTGCCATTATTCTGATATCTGACTTTGATATCTGTCCATGTCCTAAAATGAACACTGTTTCGAAGCTCAGAACCATTCACTTCAATGGAGCTGAGCTACACCTAGGCCATATGACCGATTAACGTGACACCACATGACCCAGATTAAGCTGCGAGAAGGCCACAGCAGTACTACTAGCGTTGATGTCTTCTCAAACAGCTGATCGGTGGGGGTTCCAGGTGTCGAACCCTCACTGATCAGATACTGATGACCTATGCAGAGGATAGGTAATCAGTAGAAAGGTCTCAGAGAATTCCTTTAAGGGCATAGCATTGATAGTATACTGCATGGCTTCCATCCTCTTTCTACATATGGCTTGCCCCTGGTAAAAAACGTCCATTGTTATTTTCATGTGACATCTGTCGGGGCATTTATATCTGCAAAGGAATGGTGTGACTAACATGCCCACAGACATACAGGCTAGCTAAAACAGGAACGTGCTTAACTGTGAAGTGCAGTCTTAACAGTTACAGTTCTTGTACTGATGCTTGACGGTTACAGTCCTGTAACCGCCTTGTAGTTTCAGTTTAGGCACAAGTTTAGTTTATCGTGGTGGTTGTCTTTTAGAGGCACAGTTTTCATTATAAAAGTCCAAGACAACTTGTGGGACAATTGTAATGGTAGCTCTTCCTTGAGTCAGGAGTGTACACAGATCTCATAGGGCCCCATAGTAAAACAATATGGGCCCTATTGCTCCACCTAGTTTACCAGTATGTGTGTGACAATCACTACCACTGTTGAGCGAACCTGAACTGTAAAGTTTGGGTTCCTACCGAACTTTGCCAGAAAAGTTTGGGTTCGAGTTCGGTGTTCGGGCATTTAAAAAAGCTTTTGAAAGTCTGCAGGGCAGTCAATCAACAAGCTTTTAAGCTGTGGGCACTTAGAAGCCATCACAGCCATGCCTAGTAAGGGCATGGCTGTGATTGGCTGGTGCATCATGTGACCCAGCCTCTATACAAGCTGGATCACGTGTAGCACCTCCCATCAGCTCTGAGTAGTGCAGGGACAGGAAGCAGGCAGCTGAAGCGAGATAGAGAATGTTAGGAATCTGGCTATTTGTTTTGTTCGTGACCTTTAATGATTTTTTTTTTGGGTGCAATACACCAGCTTTGCACCCCTGACACAGAAATATAATAATTAATCCGTCTGTTAGTTCGGCCGGTGACATATGTGAGGCACACATGCACTGCATATGTGAAAGATAAATTAATAGTTAATCCGTCTGTTAGTTCGGTGGGTGACCTAAAACAATGAGGAGAGTATCAAATAAGGCATGTGGCCCTCGTCGTGGTGCTGCTGGTGTTGGTGGAGCTCCTGTTCCAGGGAGAGGACGTGGTCGATCTGTGCTAGCTACACGCCCAAATGAAACACCTTCCCAAGGTGCCTGTCAGCGACAGGACGTTCAGCGTCATTTTGTAGGCCTGAATACCGGTGTACGAATGGTGAGGCCAGAACAAGTGGTGGTAGTAAATTGGATGGCTGACAGTGCCTCCAGTTCCTTCACATTGTCTCCCACCCAGTCCCCTGCTTAAACTGCAGAGTTGGCACCTACAGCCCAGCATCTGTCTTTCACCTCACCCCCTTGCAAATCAGCCAAGCAGTCTGAGCCCCAAGTCATGCAGTAGTCTCTTATGCTTTTTGGTGACTCTGCTTGCCGGGATTTCCATGGGCCATCCACCTAGCCCTGCCCCAGAAGTGAAAGAGATTGAGTGCACTGATGCCCAACCACTTATGTTGCAGGATGTCGACATGGGAGGACCACCACAGCACATCGCTGATGATGATGACAAAACACAGGTGCCAACTGCTGCGGCTTTTTGCCGTGTGCAGACCGGCAAGGAGGGCAAGGGTGAAGAGTGGGTGGAAGATGATGTGGAGGATGATGAGGTCCTAGACCCCACATGGAATCAAGGTCATGCGAGTGACGTGTGCAGTTCGGAGGAAGAGGCGGTAGTCACACAGCGCCAGCCGAACAGCAAAAAAGGGAGCAGGGTGCAAAAGCAGAGTGGCTGTCCCCTAGACAGTACACCTGCTACTGCCAACCGCACCCATGGACTGAGCACACCAAAGCCAGCTCCAAGGAGTTCCCTGGCGTGGCAGTTCTTAAGACAATGTGCTGACGACAAGACGCAAGTGGTTTGCACGCAGTGCAATCAGAGCCTGAAGTGAGGCATAAATGTTCTAAACCTGAGCACCACCTGACCAGCCATCTAAATGCAAAGCACGAGCTGCAGTGAAGTACACACCTGAAAAACCACAAAACATCTCAGGCTCCTCTTGCTCCCTCTTCTGTTGCGGTATCGGCCTCTTCCTCCCCCTCTGGAGTGACAGTGGCACCTGCCACCCCGCAAACAGAGGATGTGGCAGCAACACCACCACCTCAGCCACCGTCACCACTGTCCACAGTGTCCCATGGAAGCATTCAGCTGTCCATCCCCCAAACACTAGAGAGAGAGAGGAAGTACCCCCCTACCCACCCACGATCCCTGGCCCTGAATGCCAGCATTTCAAAATTCCTGGCCTTTGAAATGCTGTCATTCCATCTGGTAGAGACAGAGACTTTTAAAAACCTTATGGCGGTGGATGTCCCTCAGTACGTGGTTCCCAGACCCCACTACTTTTCCAGGTGAGCCACCCCTGCCCTCCACAACCAAGTGGCAGACAAAATCAGGTGTTCACTGCTCATCGCCATCTGTGGCAAGGTCCACCTAACTACGGATACGTGGACCAGTAAGCACGGGCAGGGACATTATATCTTCCTAACTGTACACTGCGTAAATGCAGTGGCTGGTAGGCCTGAGGCGAATAGCAGTTTGGTGCATGTCCTACCGCCACCGAGGATTGCAAGTTTGACGCACATCCCTTGCCTAGCGTATGTGCTGAATTTGGTGGTGCAGAGGTTCCTGAAAAATTATCCCGATATGTCAGAGCTGCTGCAGGAATGCGGGCCGTCTGTACGCGCTTTTGGCATTCTCACCCTGCTGCTGCTCCCCTGTCTGCACTGCAGCATAACTTCAGCTTTCCCGCTCACCGCCTCATATACAATGTACCCAAAAGATGGAACGCCACCTTGCACATGGTGGAGAGACTGTGCGAGCAGCAGCAGGCAATAGTGGAGTTTCAGCTGCAGCATGCATGGATGAGTCGCTCTTCAGAAGAGCACCACTTTACCACCAACGAGTGGGCCTCCATGCGGGCCGTGTGTGCAGTGTTGCGCTTTTTCGAGTACTCCAACAGCATGGCCATTGCCGATGACGCCGTCCTCAGCATTACTATCCCACTTCTGTCTCCTTGAAAAAACATGTCAGCGATGATGGAAGAGTATGTGGCACAGGAGGAAGAGGAGGAGGAAGAGGGATCATTTCCACGGTTATCAGGCCAGTCATTCACAAGTGGCTTGGAGGGCGAGTTCCTGCAACAAAAATGGCCAGGTAGGCAACTGTCCAGCCAGGGCACAGTTCTTCAGGATGAGGAGGATGATGAGGAGGAGGAACTGTGTTCACAGCAGGGTGGCAACCAAAGCAGCTTATGGGCATCAATGGAGCATGGCTGTGGGGATACAGAGGACACAGACAATACACCTCCCACAGAGAACAGCTTGTTGTTGCCTCTGGGCAGCCTGGCACACATGAGTGACTACATGCTGCAGTGCCTGCGCAATGACCGCCGAGTTGCCCACATTCTGTCCCGCAACAAGGACAGCATGCTGTCCTTAATTCCGTCACTGGAGCATGGTCAGAAGATGAGAAAGTACAAGCACACACTGGTAGATGCGTTGCTAATGGCATTCACACCTGACAGCGGGGGCTCAGTGGAAGCACAAGGCGAAGGCAGAGGAGGAGGAAGAAGTCATCAACGATGCTGGGGCACCGCTAGCACCTCAGAAGGAAGGGTTAGCATGGCCAAAATGTGTAAAAGCTTTGTCAGCACGCCACAACAACCAGCACCACCAGCTGATACGGACAGTCTTAGTAGGAGGCAGCATTTCAGCAATATGGTGGAACAGTATGTGTGCACACGCCTACAAGTACTGACTGATCGGTTTGCCCCATTCAACTTTTGCGCCTCCCAATTGGGCACATAGCCTGACCTTGCCCTTTATGCCTTGGAACATGCGTTTAGCATGGCAGGGGGGGTGATCACAGACAAGCGCAGCCGCCTGTCCACAGCCAACATGGACAAGCTCACGTTCAATAAAATGAACCAGGCATGGATCCCACAGAACTTGTCTGTACCTTGTGCTGAGTAGACAAGTATACCGGCCGCACCCAGCCATTTTTATACTTCAGCGCACTTTCTCTTTGCATTCTCTCTTCTATTTTCCCAAAGTTTTAGGGTCTTTCCAAATTTATAAAAAAAAAAGAAAAAAAGAAAAAAAAAAAAAAACTGTGTTGGCTACCTTCTCCACCACCCCTTCTACCTACACCGCCACATCCACCGCCTCCTCAACCTCCAATTCCACTTTGGCCTCCTCCTCCTAGTTCAAGATTATTATTTTGTATTTTTTTCTATTTATGTTATTTTAAGTCATTTCCCTATCCGCATTTGTTTGCAGGGCAATTGTCCTGCTCTTACCCCCATTTTGCTTCCTTTTGCAGCCCTCTAGCCCTTACTATGTCTATTTTACAGCCATTTTAGTTCTCCAAAGTTCAGATCCCCATTGACTTCAATGGGGTTCGGGTTCGAGTTCTGGTCCCAAACCCAAACTTTGACCCGAAGTTCTGCCGAACCTGGCCAACTCGGACATCCATGGGTCCGCTTATCCCTACTCCCATCGCAAAAGGCTTTTTTGGGGGGGGTTCTTTTTTTGGTTTTTAGTAATTTTAATTAAATAAAAATTGTAGTAAAAAAAGTCAACAACAATCTGCGCCTGAAATACGCCTAATATAGGCGTTTTTCAGCTTAATATATGACCACCTAAATTTTACTTTGCATCGCCATATTCTGACCCCACAACTTTTTTACTTTTATGTGTACAGAGCTGTCTGTGGATTTATTTTTGCGGCCGGATCTGTACTTTTTATTGATACAATTTTGGGGTATGTATGACTTTTCTATTACTTTTTATTAAATTTTTTGTGGGAGGTGAAGCTGACAAAAATGGCGAATCGATGATTTCGACTTGCTGTATGGGATAATTTTTTTACATTTTAATAGTGTGTGTGTGTGTATATATATATATATATATATATACACTATTTTTTTTTTGTTAACTATAACAAGCAATCATTAGATTGCTTTTCTCATATACCCTAATGCAGGCATCCATAAACTGCGGCCCTCCAGCTGTTGCAAAACTACAACTCCCAGCATGCCCGAACAGCCTATCAGACAAAAGCAAGGCATTATGGGAGTTGTAGTTTTACAACAGCTGGAGGGCCGCAGTTTGAGGATGCCTGCCCTAATGCATCATCATTGGAGTATATTAGAACTACAGTAAGTTCCTATGGAGGCATGGAGGGGTGTCATAGGAACTAATGTGCGTCAACCTCCTGTTTTTTATCCCCACGGATGGCAGTCACATTTGATCATGGCATATGAGAGGTTAAATGTATGTGATCAACATTATCGTCGATCGCATACATTAGCCCTGGGTGCCTGCTGTTTAAAACAGCAGGCACCGTCAGCTATGGCCCCCGCTGCACTTGTGAGCAGGCACCATAGTTAAAGTCCCTGCCGCTGACGTATATACCTGTACGGCAGTTGGGAATGGGTTAATTCATGCACTTTGATTCTGCAGCCAAACCATGACATAAAAGTCTGCACTAAGGTCAGTTATTCAGTCTGAAAGTATTATAAAAATGCCAGTTTTCCCTGGTGTTACCTGATGAAACACGGTAAATCATAAAGGTCAGTCCTGTCAGTGTAAATCCAAAAGTTAGAATGGAATAGTTGAGTAAACAACCAATTACCATCTTACACAATATTAGAACACTTGAAATGACTTAGTAGTTTTCTTTCCCTAGTGATGTATAATAGCTTTGCTTCATGGTTCATATGTGAGGGATCAATATTCTACATATTGAATGTTCGAACTTAAAGGTGTTGACCCTTTAAAGGTCAATAACTGACCCTTTAATTAGACAGTAACTTTTCAGTGGAAGGGTCCTCCGACAATAAACTGATCTCATGGGATCTTGCTACTGGGATCCAAAACAATCGGCTGTGATCTGCAAAGGAAGTTGTCTTCATGTTTTCTGCAGTGCCCCCACAGGATAAACAAAGCATTACACATTTCTTATTGAAATCAATGGGCTGGCCCTGAATTGCATGGAAGTGCTGGGTCCTCCAGAGCAAGCAAAGCTTCCCGTAGCCATTGTCCACTCTGATTAAAAGACGAGGGTTCCGATTAGGGGAACAATCATAATAAAATTTTTGAAGTGAAGCCGTGAACTACATGTTTACAAGTTACTGCATACACAGTAAAACATTGGGGCAGATTAAGATAGGTTTATTGTATTTTTAGTTTGCACCAAATTATGATTTTGATGGGGTTTTCTGAGATTTTGATATTAATGGCCTATCATAAATATCAGATCTGCGGGAGTCCAACTCTTGGCACTCCCATAGAATAGCTGTTTGAAGAGGGGGTATTGCTCCTGAGGACAAGTCATTAATATTAAGCACCTAGAAAACCCCTTTAAATGTCAGTGATGATTTAGAAATTAGAGAATGAAAGATATGACACAATGCACCACAAGAAACCCTATTTTTAACATAATGTGCCATAGGGCTTTATGTTACCAGGATTGCACATCGCTGTTTATACCACCTTGGAACTGGTAAAGTTTTTGCCCAAACCACACACCAAAAACGAAGCTTGCAAAAAAACAAGGAGCAACATGGGTGCAAACAAATTTGATGCAAAAGATGTCTAAAAAAAAAAAAACCTGTCTGTGAAGGTTCTCATTTATTCTTTACAGATAAAAAAACTTGTGTTTAGCATGATGGAAATGAAAGAAAATTGTGATGCATACACCACATATATTTGGCACAATAGGAGTGCATCACACATTCTGGCAAAAATGAAGACACAATCCAGGCACGGTGAGATTGATACGTCTACCCCATTGTGTATGGTGTTTGGTTCAGCACCATGGACAAGTCTGAGAGTTACCAGCTACTCCTGCATGGCCATTAGTGGTAAAAAACTCAATGGGGGTGCAGAGGTAGCAATTACTACCGGGCCCAAATTCCCTTGTGCCACATAAGGAGACACCTCTGGCTGGAGGGAAGGGTTTAGGTCAATAATTTGGCATGGGGGTGCCATTTCAATTTTTGCCTCAGGCAGCACGAAGGCTATGTGCTTCCCTGCCTCTTGCCACAAAGCACTGAGGGAAGGGAGGCCCAAGCTGAACTCTTGCACCAGGGCCCATGAGCCTTTAGCTACGCCCAGGAATATTTTCAAGTCTTCGCAGTAGTTGGCGGTGCTGTATTTTAGGATAAATTTATGAAATGCAACACCATGTATTGGTGCATCTATAAGTCTTACACTTTCTACGCCACTGCTTTACTGGAGTAAGAATGAGCTAATTTTGCTCTGTTGATAAATCTGGAGTGAAACTAATTCACTTAGCTAGCCCTCCCATCTTTCAAAACTAGAGTGCACAATGTCACAATTTTTGTAATGCAAATAAGCCCAAAAAGTTGGTACTATTTGAAGACATACTGTATTTTTCATTTTATAAGACCCACTTTTTCCCCCTCCAAAGTGGAGGGAAAAAGTCACTGCGTCTTATAAAACGAATGCGACACAAATTAGGTGGCTCAGGAGCTCTCACTAACAGCTCCTGAGCCTGCCATTAAACAGTTGGGTGGGCTGGCGGCTTTACCAAAGGCTTCTGCCGCCAACCCGCGCTTTCTTGACAAGACCGCACCAGGGATGGGCAGGCTGGCGGCTTCACTTATTGTGCTCCACTGCCGCCAGCCCCCGCGTCCATATTGAGGGGGGCTCCGCTCTTATAGTAGGCCGTTGGGCGGGCTGGCGGCTTCACTTACTGAGTACTGCTGCCGCCAGCCCGCACGTCCATCATACCTTTTCAAGACTCTCCTGAGCCCACCGTGGGCGGGCTGGCAGCTTCAATGAATGCGCTCTGCTGCCGCCAGCCCGCACATCATTAGTCCTGCTGATTGGTGGTGTGCGCACTGGTGCTTCCCACACCTCCAACAATGAAATTCCTTCCAATTTCCCGTTGTACCATCTATGCTCCTGCTCTGTACAGCTGTTTTGTGGACCCAGTCCCTGAGTGAGTGGAGGTCAGGGCAATATAAAAATTACTGTAAAAGTGCCGTATACAGTAAGGTCCATAAATATTGAGACATCAACACAATTCTAAAATTTTTCGCTCTATACACCACCACAATGGATTTGAAATGAAACGAACAAGATGTGCTTTAACTGCAGACTGTCAGCTTTAATTTGAGGGTATTTACATCCAAATCAGGTGAACGGTGTAGCAATTACAAGTTTGCATATGTGCCTCCCACTTGTTAAGGGACTAAAAGTAATGGGACAATTGGCTTCTCTGCTGTTCCATGTCCAGGTGTGTGTTATTCCCTCTTTATCCCAATTACAATGAGCAGATAAAAGGTCCAGAGTTAATTTCAAGTGTGCTATTTGCATTTGGAATCTGTTGCTGTCAACTCTCAAGATGAGAACCAAAGAGCTGTCAATATCAGTGAAGCAAGCCATCATTAGGCTGAAAAAAAATAAAACAAACCCATCAGAGAGATAGCAAAAACATTGAGCCTGGCCAAAACAACTGTTTGGAGCATTCTTAAAAAGAAGGAACGCATCAGTGAGCTCAGCAACACCAAAAGACCCGGAAGACCATGGGAAACAACTGTGGTGGATGTCCGAAGAATTCTTTCCCTGGTGAAGAAAACACCCCTCACAACAGTTGGCCAGATCAAGAACACTCTCCAGGAGGTAGGTGTATGTGTGTCAAAGTCAACAATCAAGAGAAGACTTCACCAGAGTGAATACAGAGGGTTCACCACAAGATGTAAACCATTGGTGAGCCTCAAAAACAGGAAGGCCAGATTAGAGTTTGCCAAACGACATCTAAAAAAGCCTTCACAGTTCTGGAACAACATTCTATGGACAGGTGAGACCAAGATCAACTTGTACCAGAGTGCTGGGAAGAGAAGAGTATAGAGAAGGAAAGGAACTGCTCATGATCCTAAGCATACCACCTCATCAGTGAAGCATGGTGGTAGTGTTATGGCATGGGCATGTATGGCTGCCAATTGAACTGGTTCTCTTGTATTTATTGATGATGTGACTGCTGACAAAAGCAGCAGGATGAATTCTGAAGTGTTTCGGGCAATATTATC
Organism: Bufo gargarizans; assembly: GCF_014858855.1. Classification (NCBI taxonomy): domain Eukaryota; kingdom Metazoa; phylum Chordata; class Amphibia; order Anura; family Bufonidae; genus Bufo; species Bufo gargarizans. Next base: position 58,776,614 of record NC_058089.1, read on the forward strand.
TGCTCATATTCAGCAAAAAGGTTCAGAACTCATTGGACGGCGCTTCACAGTGCAGATGGACAATGACCCAAAGCATACTGCAAAAGCAACCAAAGAGTTTTTTAAGGGAAAGAAGGGGAATGTTATGCAATGGCCAAGTCAATCACCTGACCTGAATCCGATTGAGCGTGCATTTCACTTGCTGAAGACAAAACTGAAGGGAAAATACTCCAAGAACAAGCAGGAACTGAAGACAGTTGCAGTAGAGGCCTGGCAGAGCATCACCAGGGATGAAACCCAGCGTCTGGTGATGTCTATGCGTTCCAGACTTCAGGCTGTAATTGACTGCAAAGGATTTGCAATCAAGTATTAAAAAGTTAAAGTTTGATTTATGATTATTAATTTGTCCCATTACTTTTGGTCCCTTAACAAGTGGGAGGCACAGATGCAAACTGCTGTAATTCCTGCACCGTTCACCTGATTTGGATGTGAATACCCTCAGATTAAAGCTGACAGTCTGCAGTTAAAGCACATCTTGTTAATTTCATTTCAAATCCATTGTGGTGGCGTATAGAGCCAAAAATGTTAGAATTGTGTCAATGTCCCAATATTATGGACCTTACTGTAAATTATGGACTAGCATTATACCCTGTTCCCCTGCTGTTAGCACTCAAACCTAGATGGACTGCTGTACTGTGCTAACATCATTGAGAGGACTCATAAGCGCATGCACAGTAGTCTTGACAATGTACTTCAGTCCAGCTCAGAGCAGTGACAATGGGGGAACAGGGGGCAGTAGTAAAGTAAGAAAATGTTGATCTGGACCCCTTTTTTCCAGTACTACTCCTGTATTACAGCAGATAATATCCCAAGATTATGGTGACAGTTTCTCTTTAAGGGGCTGTGTAGATGTCCCAATATTTATGGACCTTACTGTACATAAAAGCAAGGGCACCAATAACAATGATAAAAACTTTGACCTCTTTAGGTGTTGGACAACTAACTGCACCCCTGACCTAGAGCAATAGAAAGATAAGTTGCTTGTTTACCCAATTATCTCCTTTGCATGATCCTTGGGTTAGTTTCTACCTCCTTTTTTCTATCTATATAACTTTTACTACACTTTACATTTTACTACACATTTACATTGCTTTACATTTTCTATACTATACTTTTTAGTCCATATGTAATGGTGAGCCCTATACAGGTACACAACCAAACCTGGGCTGCCTTTCTCCGTAAAACCTATAGCACCTACCTATAGCACCTAAGTTCTCCTGTTTCTCATACAACCATTCCCTTGATGAGATGCAATTCACAACCACTAGGTACAATCATGTAACATGGACATCTTGTGACAGAGTATCTCAAAATCATGTTGTTGCTTTTTATTAAAAAAAAGTTGCATGTCTCAGGATATTTTGACCTAAGAGGAAAGGTGAGGAAGAACACATCTGTACAGGGGCTGCCTCCATAGTATGTAAGTCCTTGCAGGGCCTTCATTCTGCTGAAGAATGTGGTTTGGAACCCTAGCCATCACACATGATAGGTCATCAATAATCAGGACTAGTAGTATTCCCAATGACAAACTCATGTCTGTTACTGCTTCTAAAAGGGTGTTCTCATCTGGGACATTGAGGAATTATCACTATAATATGCCATCAATCAATGTAGATAGGTGAGTGTCCCATATCTGAGACCCACTGCTATCTCCAGAACGAGACCCCCGAAGTGAACAGAGAACAGTGGTGCATGCGCAGCCATCCTTCGCTCACAGCTATGGGTGTTTTGAAAATTACCGATTGCTGGCTCGGCTATTTCTGGCAGTCCCATAGCGGTCGATGGAGAGGTGGCCAGCCATGTGCAGTGTGCTTTCCGAGAGTGCTCACTCGGCTATTTTCAGAACTCCTATAGAAGTGAATGGAGAGCATGCTGCACATGTGCAGGTTGCTCTTCTTCATTTTGAGGGCCCTGTTCTCTAGATAGGAATGGGTCCCAGAGGTGAGACCCACCTATCTGACATTGATGACCTATTCTAGCGATATGCCATCAATGATCCATGTAGCCAATCCCCTTTAACCTTAATACATTGGCCATCAGCTCAGTTCAGTGCTGAAAGCAACATCTCCAAAGCTTCGTCTCTAAATAACCAATCTCCCTGGACCCTGGTGCTATAATATACTGAACAGGAAGGCAAGAAATTGCTTTGATCTATGGGAACATGGCAGCTATAGAACATCCTTATCCTTATCTTGAGTATGTTCGCTGCAAGAGCTAAAGTTTACAGGACAATAAGGAGCTTAGTGACCACACACAAGCCCACGGGCCAAGTGCTCATACACACACATGAATGTGAGAAAACAAGCCACTTGCTGTTTATTTTTCGGCCGGGACTATTATTCCTTATAATTGTTACCTTGCATGACTGACTTTTACTTGTTGTAGAACACGGAGAATCTGCGGTAGTGTTAAAATAAGTCACAAGAAGTTAGCTAGGAACCTGGCTGTGCCTACAAACCGGGTACAGAAAGTTTGCTATATGTTACAGTAGGGGGTTGATTAGGGAATATTGTTTTTGACTGTGAAATTAAAATATTTCAGTACAGCTAATGCCAAGGGGATAAACAATTCTGTATATTAAGTTTATTGTTGAAGTTTTTCAAGATTTTAATGAGAAGAAAGAAAGTTCACCTCTGCTGAGGTCGTTCCACAGAATGATCACAGTCTATGCATAAATTGTGCGGTTTATTAAAAATAATAGTTAATGAGATTGCAAGAGTAGGAACAATATCACAAATGCAGAGATAAAGATTGGATCCAAAAGACTCTCTGATTGAGGGTTCGTTCACACGATCGTTGGTTTCCCGTTCCCGTATTGCGGACAGCATTTGCGGATGCGCAATACACGGGCACCGTTCCGTTGTCATTCCGCATCCACGGATGCGGACCCATTCATTTCAATGGGTCTGCAAATCCGGAGATGCGGAACGGTGCACCGCAAAAAGATAGAACATGCTCTATCTTTTTGCAGAACGAAGGGATCGCGGACTCATTCAAGTGAATGGGTCTGCGATCCCCGTGCGCCTGCCCGATGGAAGGTGCCCGTGCAATTTGCGGTTCACAGCACGGGCACGGGACACCAACGGTCGTGTGAACGAGCCCTAAGTAAGAAAACCCTATCTCCACCTTTACATGGGGGTAGGACATGCTCAAGCGCCAGGAATCTCAAGAGACAAATCATTTGCTTAGACACTGCATTATGATGTGGTACTGGTGGGGGTGGCAGAGTATCCCTGCATCTGATCGCAGACTGGTGCTTTTCCATACAGTCCCATATACTATTTTGGGTGGCCTTTGTCACACTGTGTGGCTGGCTGCCTGCTCTCTTGCGTATTGGCTGCAGGCCATTACCCGTATGCTGGTTGCTTGTGTGTTGCGTACATTTATAAAGTCACAGAAAATAATGTACTAGAACAATGGATGCAAACATAATACATGGACTAAGCCCTCACTCTAATGATAAAATCTGAAACTCTTAGCCAATATATTTTGATCAAAACATATCTGTGCCCACCTACCCAGCGTCACGGCGGTCTCAGGCAGGCACGTCCTACTCTATACTTACCTATGCAGTTGTGCATCTATGTTCAAGACAGCAGACCCTGCACATATAGTGTGTTGCTCCTAGTTACCCCTGTGTGCATCAGCAACTGCATAGGTAGGTATAGAGTAGGACCTGCCTGACTGAAACCACCGTGATGCTGGGTAGGTGGGCACAGATGTGTTTTGATCAAAATATATTGGCTAAGAGTCTCAGATTTTATCATTAGAGTGAGGACTGTGTCCATATATTATGTTTGCATCCATTGTTTTAGCGCATTATTTTCTGCGATTTTATTTGTGTGGCGTACTGGCTGCGAGCTGTTACTCGTGTATGCAGGTTGCTTGTGTGCTGCGTACTGGCTGCGAGCTGTTACTCGTGTATGCTGGTTGCTTGTGTGCTGCGTACTGGCTGCGAGCTGTTACTCGTGTATGCAGGTTGCTTGTGTGCTGCATACTGGCTGCGAGCTGTTACTCGTGTATGCTGGTTGCTTGTGTGTTGCGCACTGGCTGCGAGCTGTTACTTGTGCATGCTGGTTGCTTGTGTGTTGCGTACTGGCTGCGAGCTGTTACTCGTGTATGCAGGTTGCTTGTGTGCTGCGTACTGGCTGCGAGCTGTTACTCGTGTATGCTGGTTGCTTTTGTGTTGCGTACTGGCTGCGAGCTGTTACAAACATATGCTGGTTGCTTGTGTGTTGCGCACTGGCTGCGAGCTGTTACTTGTGCATGCTGGTTGCTTGTATGTTGCGTACTGGCTGCGAGCTGTTACTTGTGTATGCTGGTTGCTTGTGTGTTGCGCACTGGCTGCGAGCTGTTACTTGTGCATGCTGGTTGCTTGTGTGTTGTGTACTGGCTGCGAGCTGTTACTTGTGTATGCTGGTTGCTTGTGTGTTGCGCACTGGCTGCGAGCTGTTACTTGTGCATGCTGGTTGCTTGTATGTTGCGTACTGGCTGCGAGCTGTTACAAACATATGCTGGTTGCTTGTGTGTTGCGCACTGGCTGCGAGCTGTTACTTGTGCATGCTGGTTGCTTGTGTGTTGCGTACTGGCTGCGAGCTGTTACTTGTGCATGCTGGTTGCTTGTGTGTTGCGTACTGGCTGCGAGCTGTTACTCGTGTATGCTGGTTGCTTGTGTGTTGCGTACTGGCTGCGAGCTGTTACTCGTGTATTGCACACTGGCTGTGAGCTGTTACCCGTGTATGCTGGTTGCTTGTGTGTTGCGTGCTGGCTGCGAGCTGTTACTCGTGTATGATGGTTGCTTCTGAACTTGCGTACTGGCTGCAGTTTATGTTCCAGTGTATGCTGGTTGCTTGTGTGGTGCGTGCTGGCTGCAGTCTTCTATAGTGTGAACTGTACCCTGGGAATTGTGTGCTCCCTGTGTCTTTGTAGGGTTAATGTTTCCCTGTGTTTGTATCTGATTACCAGGCGGTCAGGAGCTCTCATTGCCCTTCTATCTAGGCCTGTGTGCTGTATGCCTGGGAGTTCAGTCTATCTCCAGGAATGCTGTGTGCAGGGTGCATGCTCCTGACCAGTGTGTTTGTGAATCTACCCTGGCTTGTGTGGTCAGCCTGGTTTTTCATCAATGTTTTCATGTCCTAGTCTGTCTGGGAACACCATGCTCTCCATTCCTCATGGATTCCAGGCTTTGTACCACGTTTCTATGTTACTATGTCTCAGTATATCCTATGTTACAACGTCTCAGTGTATTTTATGTTACTATGTCTTTGTTTCTGTCTGTGTGCACCATGCAGCAGTTCCGCATGAGTTGCAGACAATGTATCAATGCCATCTGATTATATTCTTATCTGTCTATGTTCGCCATGTTGCGTGTATCCTGATTTGCATAGTTTCCTGGCTATGTGGCTCTGTCCGTGATCCTGTATCCTGGTCTTGTGTCTGAACAGTGTCCTGTATTGAATGCCCGGACTGCTGGTGCCTTGCACCAGTGTCTGTTTCCTTGCTGTCAAGTGTACTGGGACCATCCCAGGAGGTAGCAGTCCGGTCACCCCCTGCAGCAAAAACCAGATCCCTGTATAAGGGTTCAAGTGTGAAAAACAGGGTGGCACTGGAATAACACCCTTAGGGTTTTTCCTAAAGTCAAATTAGTCACTTGTCACAGTGGTACACTTTGCAACTGATCCGACTGATCCGTACAGCATGCTCTGCTACTAAATCTGCTGTTTATCTTAGTTGCGGTGCCCTCCGGGCCTGGTTTATTCTTATTGCTTATGTTTGCTACTTTTGTTTAACCACTTGGCTACCACCGCACAACTTTATATGTGCGGTGGTAGGCTCCTTTCTGTAACCCAAAAGTGTTGGTTTACATCGTGATCTGCTGGCGGCCTGTGCTGCCACAGATCGCTGTGACCATGCGGTCATTAGACAGCTGCGGTCAGAGGGAGCTGTGCCATGACCAATGGGAGCGGTCAGGAAGGAATAGACGCTTGTAGCTCCGTGCTACAAGCGTCTATCACATTGTAAAATCTAAAAGCCGTCAGGGAGCGCTTTTTCTTATGTAAGGGTAACACGTGCTGGCTGTAAAATTAAATGTCAGTCTGAAGGCTGTGAATTAACCTCTCCCTGCCTTGAATGTGGCAAGAAGGGGTTAATCACTTAAAAAATAAGTACATTAAAAAGTAAAAAATAAATAATTTATAAAAAATAATGAAAAGAGAAATACAGAAAATTACAAAAAATTAAAAAGTTATAGCAATAGTTACTAGCATTAACACTAGTATAGCAGACTATGTACACACCCATACAAACATCCTGCCCCTTTTTTGTTCATAAAATAAACTATAGTGTATAATGTAGTATAGTGTAACTTGTTTGTGTAAGGCTTTGTTCACATCACCGTTCAGCCTTTCCGTTCAGGGCAGGAAAACGGAAAGGACGGATTCGGGACATAACTGAGCCGAACGGAGCCCATGGGCCCCATAGACTATAATGGGGTCCGTTAGGTTTCCGTTCAGAAGTAGATTTTTGAGCGGAGACAAAAGTAGTGCATGCAGGACTTTTGTCTCCGCTTCAAAAGTCTTCCTCTGAGCGGAAACCTAACGGACCCTATTATAGTCTATGGGGCCCGTGGACAAAGTTCGGCTCAGTTATGTGCTGAATCCGTCCTTTCCGTTTTCCTGCCCCAAGAATGGAAAGGCTGAACAATGATGTGAACGAAGCCTAAAATATACAAATATACACACATTTTTATTTTATTTTTTAAAACCTAGGTATTCGTTTTAGTTTTATTTTTTTTAGTTTTGCGTAAAATATACAAACACAAACATTATTTTCATTTATGGAAACATTGTAAAAAAATTTTTTTTAATGTCTAAATTTCCCTGAGATAAATAACTTAGGGGAACAACCTAAAAAAAGGTCATTTTGAAGGAGCTTGTAACATTTTTTCCTGTACAACAGTTTTCTGGCAGTACGGTGCCATAGAATGAGCAATAGAAAAATAGGCTGCAAAATGCCAAGATGTGCTCAAGTCTTATAAAGTCTTGCGGTGGGCCCAGCCAGTCGATAAATAACATAAATAGCGTCCATTTTCAGGGTACAAGTGTACGGTAATGTTTAGTTAGAAAAAAAATTATAGAAAAGGGAAAAAAATGTTTTCATAATTTTCAGTTTTTTAAATATTATATCCATTATCTAATGGCACAAAAGAAAAGTCAAAGGTGTCCCGTGAAAAATGATATTAAATACATGTAGGCTAGCTTAGAAAGGAATCAGTTATTTGTAGTTAGATAGACCTATTGATACAACTGAAAAATTAGCCTGGTAAGGAAAGGGTGTAAACACTCCGGTAATGAAGTGGAAAAATTTATAAATATTCGTTTTGGCTTCCTTTGGTATTATTTGTCTGTTCTGTGAACACTGGAGATGTTCAGGGGTTCTCCTGATTTTGACTCGGTTATATGTTCAGGGGTTCTAGTGAACAGCCTTATTCACATATTTGAGAGCATAAGGGTATTGCACAAGATATACCACAAATGATGAATCCAGGTTTAAAAAAAAAAAAAACTCTAATAAAAGAAAATGGTGTCCATTGCCCGTGAGATTGAAGTGATACAGATGAGCAATTGTTTTGAAATTTTTTTGGATTCTATAGAATAAGAACTTTTGGTGATACAATATAGGAGAGTTTTTTCAGAGAGAGAGATGTGGAGGCGGGAAGGGGGGGTTGGTAGAATCGATTCAGACCCGAATCGAACCACACAGCTTATTGGGACGAATCGGACCAGAATCGGATTTTTGGTAATATTCCATGTTATCCAATGTTACCTTTCAAGTAGGTGGGCCTTCTGCAGCTCAGATTGCTTGGCACTGCCTACCATGAGATGATTTAAGGTATTATCTTGGGATTAAGCCTAAGCCCTTGTGTTTGGAACCCTAAAATGATGGCCTTTAAGGTGTTCTCTGAAATTGGGAAGCTGTGACTGCTATCACATCCGGTCTTACAAATATATGGCCATATAATACTCAAGGATGACTTAAAGGGCATCTATCAGCAGTATCAACCTTATTAAACCAGTCATAATTCCATAAAAACATAAATTTCTTACCCTGATCTGTTACGGAATTTAGGAGAAATAAGTGTTTTTAAAAAATATACAAATTGGGGCTTAAAGTCTACCTAGCCTTTCAACAAACTTTGCATTAATCAATAGTACAGTATACACTCACCTAAAGAATTATTAGGAACACCTGTTCTATTTCTCATTAATGCGATTATCTAGTCAACTAATCACATGGCAGTTGCTTCAATGCATGTAGGGTTGTGGTCCTGGTCAAGACAATCTCCTGAACTCCAAACTGAATGTCAGAATGGGAAAGAAAGGTGGGCTACAACAGCAGAAGACCCCACCGGGTACCACTCATCTCCACTACAAATAGGAAAAAGAGGCTACAATTTGCACGAGCTCACCAAAATTGGACTGTTGAAGACTGGAAAAATGTTGCCTGGTCTGATGAGTCTCGATTTCTGTTGAGACATTCAAATGGTAGAGTCCGAATTTGGCGTAAACAGAATGAGAACATGTATCCATCATGCCTTGTTACCACTGTGCAGGCTGGTGGTGGTGGTGTAATGGTGTGGGGGATGTTTTCTGGGCACACTTTAGGCCCCTTAGTGCCAATTGGCCATCGTTTAAATGCCACGGGCTACCTGAGCATTGTTTCTGACCATGTCCATCCCTTCATGACCACCATGTACCCATCCTCTGATGGCTACTTCCAGCAGGCTAATGCACCATGTCACAAAGCTCAAATCATTTCAAATTGGTTTCTTGAACATGGCAATGAGTTCACTGTACTAAAATGGCCCCCACAGTCAGTGTGGTGGAACGGGAGCTTCGTGCCCTGGATGTGCATCCCTCAACACTCCATCAATTGCAAGATGCTATCCTATCAATATGGGCCAACATTTCTAAATAATGCTATCAGCACCTTGTTGAATCAATGTCACGTAGAATTAAGGCAGTTCTAAAGGCAAAAGGGGGTCCAACACCGTATTAGTATGATGTTCCTAATAATTCTTTAGGTGAGTGTATATAGATGATCAATAACGCTATATGACTTGTATCTGTCATTTTTTAGCAGTTTTCCCCTGTATATGGTAAATGTCTAGTTTGCAGTTCTCCCAGAGATGGGACAAAGAAAGCAGAGGAGAATATGCTTCCTAATCTTCTCTTACTCACTGAAAAGTAGCCCCAGGATCAGGGAGGACATTCCAGAAAAGTACCGACCTGAATGGTTGTGAACAAAGCACTTGAGCTGAGATATAAACTTCCTATGTAGTTGTGCAATCTCTTTGTCATTGGGTGTCTCATTCACTCCTGCTCACTACCCCCCCCCCCCCATAGACTTGCATTGACATGTGTAATATGATACCAGTATGAGCTGCTCCTGTCCTGAACATTCTGATTTAGCAAGGGGATGGGGAGGACTCAGGAGACGTAAACAGCTCTATACATTTGTCACTGATAAGACATATTACAAAGTTTTTTTAGGTCACTTGTACTATTGATTTATGAAAAGCAGTGTGAAAAATTAGTGACCATTTAAGTGTCCAAAGGACAGACCTTAGCCACTTGGTGCACCTTTCCCTGGACATTTCTTTCTTCACTTGATTGATAGTACTTGGCATCCAGGTGGAGGGGTGAGTTGTCCAGTGAAGCAGAGTGAGGGATCATTGGTGCACTTAGTGGCTATGGCTCTATCTTTGTGCACTTAAACCATAATTAATATATTTTGAATTGGGGAAGAAAGGTATTTTTTAATCAGCAGTGTCAGCTCTACCAGTCTTTATGACTGGTTTATATAGGTTGATTCTGCCGACAGATGCTATTTATAGAGGTTGTCCGGGATATTGATATTGGTGGCTTCTCCTCAGGATATGTCATAAAATCAGGTTGCAAAAACAAAATTGGGAGGAGTGAAAAAATAGGAAGAAGGTAGAAGATGGAGGTAGAGGGGAAGGGAAAATAAGGGGGAAAAAAGAACTCCAGAGGACTATTATTAAGAGAGTAGGTAATGTGGAAGGACAAAGATGGTAGTTGGTTAGTTTAGGCAGCTACCCGGTTAATCCAATTCAGCCCAAGGGGGTAGTCAATAGGTGAAGTGTAAAAAAAAAGTAAAGTACAGCTATGTGTACTAGGGAGCTGCCAATAGAAAAAAAAGAGTAGTATTTTAGCTATGCTATAGTGATAAAACTGGTGAAAAAACCTGCAGTTTGATATTGCTGTTATCATTTTATTTGCAGATGCAAACTTATTTTGGTGGCTCTATAGATGCACAATATTATTTGAAGGTTGCTTGCCTTGTGTAGCCACTCACCATAATGTAATGAGATTTCTTCTACCATCCGGCTAATGATGAGATATCATTCACTGCGCCGCGCCCGTCAGGATTTCCAGCATTGACTCCGTGCACCTGTTACATTACAACTTGGCTGGGTGTCCACTTCTCTATTGTGTTGGTTGATGACTTTATCCAGACCATTTGTTTAACGCAGTACTGTTAAAGACCACGTTAAATAGAGCTTAATTGAATATAAAGTAAATAATGTCAAGGGAATATCACATGTGAAACTAGCTGCCTTGGCAGAGGAATTAGGCTCATTTACTGCAAGCTTGGAATTTAATATTTAAGCAAATGACTTCCTTATTCATTACAAGTGGAATTAATTGAAGAATGGCACAGATGGTAATTCTGCTAACGCTGCCAATGGCGGCTGGTCTGAAGTCACTGGCAGTGCCCGAATACCTGGCAGGAAAAATAGGATTTGCTTACAGTTTTTATGGTCGTAGAACTTAAAAAGGTTATTGTTCAGCTGTCACACCCCAAAAAGCATAATTCAACCACTATGTTTCCTTTCAGAAAATATCAGCTAATAGACGTCCACAATCTGTTTGCCTTGTAACACTGCATCCCATCTGCAAGATCTGCTACAACAAAGAGCTATTCCAGGAGGCCCCACAGAGCGCTGTCATAGATTAAGCAATACTGATAATATATGAAAAAATATATCAAATTTATTTTATCCATCTGCCCACAATGCCATGCCTTTCATAAACCAATATAAATTAGGACCCCATCTATTCTGTGTTGTTCTGTATTTGTATGACAATTCTGTCCATGAAGATATAACTGATAGCAGATAGAGTTCACAGATATTGATATTATACAATGTCTTTACCCACTATGTGGTTATTCAAAAAGGGCCATTACGGCCAATCGAAATAGTATAAAGGAAGGAAACATAGACAACAAACAGATGTGACAACCGGGGGAGGAGGTCGATGGATGAATCGGCAGGTAAGGAAGTGTCTCCCATTGGATGGTGGTCTCTGTGAGTGGTGCTTATGCTGTATCCCAGACCTGGGGGCATCTGCAATAGTTTATTATTTCATATGTAATGTATTTTAATTTCATGTTTTGACCGTAAGTATTCCAGCAGAGGAGATGTGGATGGTAAAGGTTGGCATTAACAGGACTAACCAACCTCACCTTCCCCTCTTGGTAGGAGTGGCCTGGTCCTTCTTTCTGCCAGGAGGAGCAGTTCCTGTGTAGTCTTTGAAGGGAGAGGAAGCACACTGCAGAGCTCCTGCTCCTTCTAAAGATCCTCCAGAGAGCCCAACTCAATCCTGCCTCAAGAAAACACTTGAGACATGACAGTAGAGTTAAGAGCAAAATATAGTGTGACAGATACTGCTGCACGGTGAGGAACTACGGTTCAGACACTCATCACCCAAAACTACCACTTGGCCAGATAAGGTTTGAATCTGAATCTGACAGTGAACACCTAGACCCACAAGTGCTAAGTTACAGCTATCCAACCTGCCTCCATAGCTCCTTAACTGGTGCCAGAAACTGCACTTTGAATCTGTTGCTGTTGGATGTATCATAAGTTATGGTTTTTGCACTTAGTAAAAGAGACTGCTATACGTTCACTTCTGGCCTCATTCTTCAAACTGCATTTTCATTGCACCAATCCCCAGGGAGCCACAGCCTGAGGGAGTACATTGTGACACAACATATCATCAGGGCCACTACCACTCCAATCCTCTCCTTAGAGGCTTGCTACACTTTGTCATTCATAGCTTCATTTTCTCAACATAATAAAATGATCTGGTTCTAGGTATACCCATGGGAAGAACCAGCCAAATCGTACCATTTATCCATTCTTGGTTTGAGTCAAGATACTCAGCTAACCCCAAGACTTAAGTGCCCTAAACCAGTGTTTCCCAACCAGTGTGCCTCCAGCTGTTGCAAAACTACAACTCCCAGCATGCCTGGACAGCCTTTGGCTGTGCGGGCATGCTGGGAGTTGTAGTTTTGCAACAGCTGGAGGCACACTGGTTGGGAAACACTGCCCTAAACTAGTCAGGTATTTTATTGCCTAGATAAGCGTTTAGTGGAGGTGGAACCAGAATACATAAGAATGGGTTGGAGGTGGAGTTACTAGGAGCAACAACAGGAAGTCAAAAGAAAAATGTGCCTGTGAGGGTAGGGCCACCTTGAGCACAGATTACAGGAGCCTATTCAAACAGGCCAGAGGTCAAAATGACCAAGTAAGTAGTACATACGGTAGGTATAGTCAGACAAGGTAGCAAATGAAGGTCAGTCGGAGCGTAGTAAAACAAGCCATGGGTCTGGTAATGGAGATCAGGCATGATCAAGAAGTATTTTAAAGGGGTAATTTTACTAATTTCCGGCAGTCTGGTAAAGTAATAAAAAAAGCTTTATTTTCCTTCCCGTATCAACTACAATCCAATCCAGTGTCTCTGAGCTGCAAAAGAACTGTACAACCCAGTTAGGGTGTGCTTTGAAAGCATTCATTGCTGTCGGGTCGAATCAACAAACCTTCTGCCTTTTTCCTGAGACAGGATGGCCTGGTCATCTTCTGAGTTCCCTTCTCTCCTGCTTGTATGATCATAGGACTACTTACATGCCATTATCTTAAAGATTTTGCTGGGAGGAAAGGATCAGAATGGGGGATGTGGACAACCTATTAAGTGTAAAAAAAAAAAAAAAAGAAAAAGAAGAGAACAAAGCGCCAACCTCAAATGTGTACCAAGGAATTAGGTTAAGTTACTCAAATCGGTAGAGTTTCTCCCATAACCACAATCAATTAGGAGTCACCACATAGTGGATTACAAATTGTTAATTGTGCGCAATTATGTAAGCCATAAAACATATAGGCTTGAAACGTATAATAAAATCTATAGAGAACAAACTATAGATAAAAATAAAAAAAAAACACCATGCTAAAAACATATTAAGATATCAGAGTATTTACTTACTTCACTGGGGGGTAGTCTTTGGGATAAACTCAAGACACCCAAACAAACCAATCGCCCCTAGCCATAATCGCCTGTAGAGTCGCAGATATTGATGGCAGCCAGTCACACAGGGGCTTCTTAGCAATATCTTTATGACTTAATAGGATGGAAGAACTTCCTCCGTCTGTTCCTGCAAACCTTTACCTTACAATAACCACACCGACACCTTCTTTCTTTGGAGAAAAATGACCATGACGGCCGAACTTTATTATTCATATACAATGATAATAATCACAATAATAATCACAATAATAACAACAGACACTTTAACACAACCTTCAACGTCATGACCCGCTACACCATAACAAGGATCCTGGAGGGCAACCCAAACAAGCGTCATCTTCCTCAACCGTCTCACCATATACTTCAAGGTTACCCCTGGCCGCACTCACCGACCCAAGAGCACCAAATCCTTGAAGTATCCACGCAACTCCTCCTGTAGGCCTTTTAGCCCAAACAGGAGCCCCATCCTCAGCATTGCCAAACCACATGAGATGCAGGCTCCAACATGTCCCGCATCTCTTAACCATTGTATTGCTCCCCAGGATCCCATATAACTCAGCCCCACAGTAAACACAACCCAAGAAACCCAGCTAAAAAGAGGGCGGGAGGGTGGGAAACGCGCTTGCCTTTCCTAAGACTGCCTAAGCCCCTCCTATACCCACATCTATATACTGCCCGCGAATCTGTCGACCCTCCTCTTCCTCCCTTAAACCGACCCCTAGCCATGATTATCCTTAACCCTTTCCCATCCTGCGGTCTTCCCCCTAAGTCAAGCCGCACTCCATTATGTCTGCGCCTCATTCCGTCGCTCTCATGACTTAATAGGATGGAAGAACTTCCTCCGTCTGTTCCTGCAAACCTTTACCTTACAATAACCACACCGACACCTTCTTTCTTTGGAGAAAAATGACCATGACGGCCGAACTTTATTATTCATATACAATGATAATAATCACAATAATAATCACAATAATAACAACAGACACTTTAACACAACCTTCAACATCATGACCCGCTACACCATAACAAGGATCCTGGAGGGCAACCCAAACAAGCGTCATCTTCCTCAACCGTCTCACCATATACTTCAAGGTTACCCCTGGCCGCACTCACCGACCCAAGAGCACCAAATCCTTGAAGTATCCACGCAACTCCTCCTGTAGGCCTTTTAGCCCAAACAGGAGCCCCATCCTCAGCATTGCCAAACCACATGAGATGCAGGCTCCAACATGTCCCGCATCTCTTAACCATTGTATTGCTCCCCAGGATCCCATATAACTCAGCCACAGAAGACCACAGGCGACACCTCACCTGTGGGCGTCCTGCCACACCCTCAGGGCCGTCTCCAGACCCTCCTGAATGCCCAACGCCCACATGTCCATTCCAACATCATTAAGGTGCACTCCATCCGTTCTCAAGAACTGAGGCGACGCCGCCTCCAATTCCCTATGACGCACCACTATCCCACCTTGCCGGCGCACAAACCGTCCAACCTCCTTATTCAGTTTTGCCCGAGCCTTATTAATACGCTCCACCGACCTAGCAAACCGCCAGCTGCTCCTCGCCACCACCTCAGACCATACCAACAAAACATCCGGAAAATCCGCCAACAGCCGCAACACATCCAGCTTAATATCCCGAATGACGTCACGCGAACGACGTACCCCCAAATCATTCCCACCAACGTGCAAAACCAAAATATCCGGAGGCCGATCCAACTGCACATTCAAATGAAACTCGGGCAAAACCCGCCCCCACAGAAGACCCCGCAAACCAATCCACCTAATCTGCAGCACATCCGCCGAGAAGCCCAATTGACGTCCATTCCTCCGGACATCCGCTCGCAAGGCCCCCCAATGAACATACGAGTGCCCGAAAATCCAAGCCAAACAAGGCGCCGAACCTGCAATAAAACAAACACAATTAACCACAACCACCAACCAAACAACTCACATCAGCCCCACACCCCTCACAACAGATGAGGCCGAATATAAGAACGAAAACAATCAGACTCCCAGCGCCCAATACGCCGAATAACCTCCTCCCCCAGGCCCCACCTGGCCGCCTCGGTCGCAGCCCCAATCCTAAACGAGTGAGAGGCATACTCCATGGCAGGTAAACCCGCGGCCGCCAAACACTTCCGGAAAACAGCGACAAACTGAAAACGCGACAACCGCGAACCATCCCGATGAGCCAACAACGTCCCCGAGCCACCGGGCCTAACCGCCAAGAAATTCCCTACACACCGCACAGGACAAAGCAAGGACCCCACCATCGGCCTCAGCCACAAAACCACCCCTTTACCCTCCTGATCGGTCTTAGACCTGCGAACATAACACCGCAAAACACCATCCACCTCTACTACGTCTTCCCATAACAAACCCCCGTCGCCCTTGCGACTAGCCGCCACCAATTCCGATATGCGAAAAGCCCCAAAAAAGGCCAACGTAAACGCCGCCCTAAACAGACACACCTCGAACGCCGACTCACAAATCAACCCCGCCGCTGTCCACAGCATCTGCAACACCGCCAAGGACACCGGCCTACGGGTGTCCTTCCGCACCCGTCCCCGGCGATAACCCTTCAACGCCTGCCTCACCATAAAACACCGAGACACATCAGCGATGCCCCGCAACCGCAACCAAAACGCCACCGCCGCCACCCTCTTCGACGCCACCGAAAAGGACAGACCATCAGCATAACACGTGCCCACCCAGAACACCAACAACGTCCTAAAATCCTCCAACGAGCTACAACCACCCACCTGCTCTATCAAAGCCTCCCACAACGACCACACAGAAGAGTAAGCCGACCACGTACCGCTACTAATCGACCTCCTAATCAAGTCCGCTGAAACCCCAAGGCCACGCTCCAGAGCCACTGGGGACAGGGCAACCCTCGGACCTCGGCACCCGGCGCCAGACCTCGAAAACGCTCCCACTGAAATCGAGAAAGGGAATCAGCAAGTGAGTTATCAACACCCGGAACATGAACTGCAACAAAACAGGCATTCAACTGCAACCCCCGTAACACCAGATGCCGCAGTAGATTCAGCACCGGCGGAGAGTTGGCGGACTGACTGTTGATCGCCTGAACAACCCCCATATTGTCGCAGTAAAAGCGCACCCGCCGATTCCTAAGCCAGTCCCCCCACAATTCAGTAGCCAGAACAATCGGAAAAAGCTCCAACAACACCAAATTGGAAAGAAAACCAGCCCGTTCCCACTCCACCGGCCACGCCTCTGCACTCCACTGCCCCCTGCAAAAAACACTGTAACCACACGAACCAGACGCATCCGAAAACAAGTCCAAATCCACATTACTAACCCCCGCATCCATCCACACAGACCTGCCATTGTAAGTCGTCAAAAAAGACTCCCATACCGCCAGATCACCCGCAGTCGCCAGGGCCAAACGACGGCAAAAAACCCGCCCCATCGGCAAAATGCGACAGGCAAAATTCAACTTGCCCAAAACCGACTGAACCCGCTTGAGCTGAACCTTCCTAGCCCGCCTCAAAAAACGCCACCTCCTGCAACAGATCCAACACCTTGTCGCCAGGCAGACGACATTCCATAGCCAAACTATCGATCTCAATCCCCAAAAACTTAATGACAGTGGACGGGCCTTCCGTCTTATCCACGGCCAACGGCACGCCAAAACGCGCCGCCACCCGCTCCATAGTATGCAGCAAGACAGCACATACCCTGGACCCGGCCGGGCCCAAAAACAAGAAATCATCCAGGTAGTGCAAAACAGAGCTCCACCCCGCCTCCTGCTTCACCACCCACTCAAGAAAACAACTAAACGACTCAAACAAAGAGCACGAGATCGAACACCCCATGGGCAAACAACAATCCACATAAAAACAACCATCCCACCGAAAACCAAGCAGATGGAAACTATCCGGGTGAATGGGCAGCAACCGAAAAGCCGCCTCGATATCAGTTTTAGCAAGCAGAGCGCCAAGCCCAAAACGCCGCACCCAACGCACCGCCTCGTCAAAAGACGTGTATGACACCGAGCACAACTCCTCCGCTATACCATCGTTCACCGACCCACCCACCGGAAAAGACAAGTGGTGAATGAGCCTGAATTTATTGGGCTCCTTCTTAGGGACCAAACCCAAAGGCGAAACCCACAAATCCGGCAAAGGAGACTCCGCAAAGGCCACCGGCCGCAACCTCCTTCCCAATCTTCTCCCCTACCACTGCAGGAAAACGCAAGGCCGAAGACAAATTCCGGGGCGCAACCTGAGCCCCGACCAAACCACAAGGAATAACAAACCCCACCGTAAACCCCTCCAACAACAACCGAGCCGCCTCCCTATTTGGGTACGTCCTTAAATACGGCTCCATCTCTCCCACCCTCACCGGCGTCACCCCTTTTCTGCACAATCTCGGATCCCTTACCCTTCCCCCGCCGGAAGCACCGAGACAGGCTATGGGCCCCGCCGCAACCGGAGCACTCATGCTTATACCTGCAGTCGGACAAAAACCGGCAATGTCCCTCGTTGAACTGCCAACAACAACCCTTTCTAGCCCCCCCTGGAGGCTCCGCAGCCGAGGCACCCCCGGCCGCTCCACGAAAGGGCTGAGACCCCCCCCGGGGCGCCGCCATCAACCGCATCCAGAGACCAATATCCTTATGGTCCCAACGAATGCTGGGCCTGACCGCCTTCCGCTGCCGGAACTGCTCGTCATACCGCAGCCACGCCACACCCCCATACGTCCGATGAGCCTCCCCCACCGCATCCATATAGCAAAAAAGAGCCGAGCAGTGCTCAGGCGCCTTTTCCCCCACCACGCTAGCCAAAATCGCAAAGGCCTGCAGCCAATTCTGAAAAGTCCGCGGAATCAACCGATACCGCCTCCTTTCCTCCTCCTCCTTTCTACTCTCATCCGGCTTACCCCTGTCCAAGTTAAATTTCTCCAACGGAAGCAAGGAAAAAATCTCCACATATTCATCTCTCCATATCTTCTCTCTGACCTCCTGCTTCAAATGAGCCCCCAGCGGCCCCTCAAAACACACGTAAATCTCGCCTTTCGCAGCATCCGCCAACCTAACACCGTCGCCCACATCGCCCCTAGGCCCAGCCGCCACTCCGGAACCCGAGGCCACCACACCAGCCCCTGCGCCCACGTCACCCGCTCCCGACACACCCCGCGCCGCCCCTGGAACCAGCGCCACCTCCGGAGCAGAAGACCACACCGCCGCCGGCGACCCAGCAGAACCCGGACCCAACCGAGACAGCAACGCAAGCATACCAGACAACACATCCCGCACCAACACCTCAGAACCCCCCCCAGCATGCACTACATCACCCCCAACAGGAACCGGACACGAAGATCTCTCACCTGGCCGTCCCCGGAAAGAACCACCGGCAGCCGCAAGCGTTCCTCCTGATACCACCGACGGGACGTCACTCCTGGATGGCTCAGCGTCTCCCCCGGAGGAGCCGGACAAACCGCCAGCCGCAGAACCGTCTCCCGGGTCCACTTCACCGTCCTCCAGCGGCGACGACTCCCCCTCGGACTCAGCGCGCAGGAACCGGACATCCTCAACGCCCGTCGCAGCAGAGGCCCCCGCACCCGGCCGCAGATCCCTTTCCAATGCCAAATCCGGACTCCCAAGCTCCACAGCAGGGAAACTGTGAGCTGCAGTACCACGGCCACCACCAGAGGGCGCTGTCCCCTCAACAGTCCTGGGCAAGGTGCCATGACGCCGACCCACCACTAGAGGTCGCGCCGCACTCCTCCCCACAGCAGCAGAAGGACTCTGAGCCACGCTCCCTCCGTGATGAAGCCGCCGGTCAGAGGACCCCGACCGCGGCGCCTGCGACACGTCCCCGCCGACACTCTCAAGGCCCAGGCCAGCCGCAGACCCAGCCGTTCCGACCCCGCCGACAGCAGGTAAGTCGCGACCCCGCGGCGAGGCAGCCGCACTCCTCCTCTCACTCACCCTTGGAGACCGGGAGGCGGAACCCGGACCGGACCGTCCTTCCCCCGCCAGCCGACCGCATCGCGCCGCATTCCTCCCGCTGCGCCTGGGGACCGCATCAGCCCTCGCAGACCGCAGCGGAGGGTGCCTTGAAGGACTCCGGACCCGCCGGCGCACACGCGGTGTAGGCTCGGGGCTCAGGCGCTCCGGGGGGACCGACCGCCTAGCCCGGGCAGGCCGCACAACTACATCCGACACAGGAGGGGGGTTCAGGGCAGCGAGCACAGACTCCTGCAGACGCTCAGCACCGTGTACCTGCACCGCAGCCCTAACCGCAGCCATCAACTCCTCCAGGGAAGACATCCTAAAACGCGCTTGCCTTTCCTAAGACTGCCTAAGCCCCTCCTATACCCACATCTATATACTGCCCGCGAATCTGTCGACCCTCCTCTTCCTCCCTTAAACCGACCCCTAGCCATGATTATCCTTAACCCTTAACCCATCCTGCGGTCTTCCCCCTAAGTCAAGCCGCACTCCATTATGGCTGCGCCTCATTCCGTCGCTCTCATTCCAGATTCTGCTCAACGCGTTATGGGGTTATCTCCTTCATCAGGAGAAATGCAATAATAATAAGAGATACATAGAGATATAACCAAATTCCTTGGTACACATTTGAGGTTGGCGCTTTGTTCTTAGTAAGTTGTCCACATCCCCCGTTCTCATCCTTTCCCCCCAGCAAAATTACAATACACAAGGGCATCTGCCCCTGTTGATTGACTTTACAGCAGCCTCCCTCATAAACCTTTACTGACAGTGTACCACCCTCTCACTATACTGGCTTACTTCAACACATCCACTTTCTTCTCTTTGCCTCCCAGCACCATTGGCGCCTATAGTTTTTCTTTTCTCTTTGGGAAGAACCCCCTCCCAAAGGATCAGATTAACCCTCGTTCCTTTTTTCTCTCTTATTGCATTATCTTGAAGAAGCATTGTCAGATACTATTTTTACATTTTTGGTAAGTGTGGAAGCAAATTCTCTGTCTACAAGCAATGAATGGAAAGATGGATCCTAGTGAGTACTGAAGCAGACACATCAGTTGTGACAGGTTGAGTCATTAGACTGTGGTCCCATCAATATGTTGGGATGACCTTGGCAGGAAGGGAACATAACTTATAACGTGGCATATAAAAATCTGCATTTATATGTCAATCAAGGTTTATGAAAGGCTGTTTTTTGAAAATGTACAGAATGACCTGAATTTTGCAATGTCCAGATGGAAAAGTCCATCCACATGTATTGTACTAGACCATGGATCAGCAACCTCCAACACTCCAGCTGTTCTGAACATACAACTCCCAGAATCCTCCTCAGCCGAGTAACTGTGCATGCTGGGAGTTGTAGTTTCAGCTGGAGTGCCGAGGGTTGCTAATCCCTCTACTAGATATTGAATACAATCACAGTATAAGGCAAGGTCCAGATGTAGCAGGTCTGGCAGACAATTATGCATGCATAGTTTTTTGTCCGGCCGATTCTCTGCATATCTGCCGGGTAGCGGACAGACCCCTCTGCTGGACCCCATTATAGTCAATGGGGTCCAATGGGATGGCGGAAGTATCCAGCAATGCTGGATCTGAAGAACTTTGGCAGGCTATTCTCAGCCGGAACAGCCTGCTTGATTTCTGTGCCGAAAGTGTGAAAGTAGCCTAAGTCAGGGAAAAAAGATTAGATGTAAAGCATTGCTTTATAGTACCAGTCAATGTAAGGAGACTTGAAGAAATCTCATCCACACACTGCTGAAAAATCTGCTGATTAAATTGACTTGTGGTGCACACAATGTCATTTTATGCTGCCAATTTCCTCTATGGATTTCACACTTTTTGCAATGCAAAAATCTACAGTCACTTCCATGAATAAATCCACATGCAACTCATGGATTTTGCCATGAATGTACCATGGATTTTGCTGTGCATGCGCAGCAAAATGTGTGCTTTATTTTCTGCATGGTTTCTCATCCCATGAGAATTTACCTTAGTATCAGAGACTACTAACGTTTCAAGAGTGAAGACCCAGTCACAATACTCCATAAACAGCACATTTGCTTTTAATTTAAGAGGATATGCTCTTCCTTTTAATTATAGGGATAACATCAGAAACCTCAAGTAATTACCCCTAAACAGACATAAAAAGTTAATAAACTTGGTGATCTTTAAAATAATATGATTACACTTGAAAAATGTCAAATTTCCATCTCACGAGACCTAATTAGTGTTTAATTTGGTGTCTTATACTTTCACAGAAGTTCTGACTCAAACATTAAGCCTTCCAATTCTAAATCTAGGCTAAAAGCATGGACGGTAAGAAGAGAAGGCTCAGACTTAAAAAGCTTATTAAGGCATATGGAAGTCATCATGCAGATTCTAAAGTTAGACTTGAATCGATCAGGTCAGTGTTCATTTTAAAAGGGGTTGATGAGACGACCCAGACAATTACCAGCGTCCAGATCAAAGCATCAAATTAGTTACACCAGACAGTAAATATTCCATGTTACATTGTCCCTCCTGCCCATGCAGGATCTTTAGCACCAAACATGCAGACCACTCCGCTAACAATACCCATTACGAACCACAGTAACAGTGATGACAATGATCACTAGAGTGGAATATCTAATATATTTCTGACAGATGGAGGAGATTTCCGTAAGTCAGAAAATACATTTTGTTCTCTCTGACTGTCACCAAATACAAATTGATTTTCATACAAACCAGGATGACAAACTGTTAGGCTGGTGATTCATGGTCGTTGCTTTCCTGCTGTCCAGTGCTGCCGCTAGTGTCGTTCCACTCTACCTGTGTGTATTGGCACTAGTGCTCAGTGAAGTTTCTTTCAGCACTGTGAGGGTTAATCTTGCTCCTTGTCCAGCTTCTGATTAGGGTTTTGATCAGCCTCCCTATTTAGCTGGCATGTGGTTCCACCCCCTCGCCTGAGCTTTGAGGTTTTCTAGCTTCTAGTAGCCAGTGAAGGTGTGATCTGTTGTTTGATTTCCCATGTACCGTGCCTTGCCTGTCTACATGATTCTGCTCCTTGCAGCCTCCCTGACCATGGAACTGCTACGTGGAGTGCGCATGTACTCAGCCTGCCCAACTTTTGAACTGCTTTCTGGAATACTCAGGTACACAGCCTCTCCTGATCTTTTGAATATGTTCAGAGTATGCCTTTTGCTTGAGACCTTGGTGCTTCGCACCAGTGTCTCTGACCCCCTTGGATTATCAGCCACCTACACTAGGACTACTCCAGTAGGTAGCAGCCTGGTTGGTGTCCTGTGGCTAAGTCCAGATCCCTGTACAGAGATTAAAGGGTGAATACCAGGGAACCGCCAGGGCAACGACCTTAAGTTTAGCCCAAAGTCAAACTGGTTAGTTGGCACAGTGGGTCCACACCCACTGTCTGTAACACAAACTAAGGCAAATTGGACTCCTACATAGGACTGCAGACATGTAAGATATACTGTCTCTGCTAAATATTGATATCTTAACATAGCTTCCCCTAAGGTACCTTATTCAGTCTAGCATATCTAGTAATTAACTCAACATTAATGAGTTTGCTAATATGCTTCCAAAATAAAAGCCCATAAGTCAAGACTGGTAATTGATTAAAGACAGGATAAGCAGATTCCGGTGCCTAGCCAAAATCTAGATTCCACATATGCAGTGTTTGGAAAGAACAATTTTTGCTCTAAATAAGTAACCAGTGTGTTTGACATATGACATATTGCATACATTCAGTGTGAGAATGGGGTTCCTTGGGCCAATCGGAGGCAATTATTCTTGTGGTCCAACCTCTAATAGGTTTTGAATCAAAGAAATATAACCTAGATGGAAGTGATTAACTCCAAAGGCAGTTACAAATTAGATTTTTCTCCTGGACCTTTGGGCCCCACTGTGGCTTCAGAGACTGGGCCCACCAGAAGGTCCTCTGGTACTCTGGTAGGCCAGTTGCATCACGCCATTGGAAAGTTGTATCTGCAATTGTTTTGGTAATGTCCTTCACTTAATGTATTGTAATGCACTGTATACAGTACAGACCAAAAGTTTGGACACACCTTCTCATTCAAAGAATTTTCTTTATTTTCATGACTATGAAAATTGTAGATTCACACTGAAGGCATCAAAACTATGAATTAACACATGTGGAATTATATACATAACAAACAAGTGTGAAACAACTGAAAATATGTCATATTCTAGGTTCTTCAAAGTAGCCACCTTTTGCTTTGATTACTGCTTTCCACACTCTTGGCATTCTCTTGATGAGCTTCAAGAGGTAGTCCCCTGAAATGGTTTTCACTTCACAGGTGTGCCCTGTCAGGTTTAATAAGTGGGATTTCTTGCCTTATAGATGGGGTTGGGACCATCAGTGGCGTTGAGGAGAAGTCAGGTGGATACACAGCTGATAGTCCTACTGAATAGACTGTTAGAATTTGTATTATGGCAAGAAAAAAGCAGCTAAGTAAAGAAAAACGAGTGGCCATCATTACTTTAAGAAATGAAGGTCAGTCAGTCAGCCGAAAAATTAGGAAAACTTTGAAAGTAAGGGCTATTTGACCATGAAGGAGAGTGATGGGGTGCTGCGCCAGATGACCTGGCCTCCACAGTCACCGGACCTGAGCCCAATCGAGATGGTTTGGGGTGAGCTGGACCGCAGAGAATGCCAAGAGTGTGGAAAGCAGTAATCAAAGCAAAAGGTGGCTACTTTGAAGAACCTAGAATATGACATATTATCAGTTGTTTCACACTTGTTTGTTATGTATATAATTCCACATGTGTTAATTCATAGTTTTGATGCCTTCATAGTCATGAAAATAAAGTAAACTCTTTGAATGAGAAGATGTGTCCAAACTTTTGGTCTGTACTGTACGTAGAATATTCCAGTATGAGCTAAATGTTGCCAGGGCTAACCATCTTTGCCCAGCCCTCAATGCTTAGGGTGTGTCCTTTTCCCTCCCACCTAGTTCTAGGAGAAGATTCTAGTTGTGCTAGGAGTAGGGAGAATAAGAATGAGACTGGGAGGAGGCAGGGAGTAGACAATATGTGCTCTTCTTTTCAGGCATTTGCAACGTCTGCCTCCCCACAGGGCCCTTCTATAACGCATCCCAGGTGTAGGAAAAATGCTGAGTGGTGTAGTGTGGCCTACATGTCTCTTGTGTGTCACAGTGCTCCTACCTGGATACAGCTGGACCCCAGGCTTTGGCTCCAAAGAAAGAGGGGGAATAATTGAGGGATTTGAAAGAATAACTTGAGTCCAGACCTTGAGATGACGTTCAACAACAGCTTTACTTGCATAAACGTTTGTTCCAACAGTTTACAGGCTTTGTCTTGGTTCCAGCAGGCTTCAGCATTAAACTGGAAGGCAAACTCAACTCTGCTATATCTGTTTCTCTCACTGCTGTACTGACAGGCTGACTGGATAACTCAGCTTCTTCGTGATGCTGCACTTAACTCTGTAGTCTGACTTATCTGCAGCTGGGGAACTTTCCTCCTGGCTCCTGAGGCTTTAAGCTTTGGCCTCCATGGCCAGCAGAGCTTAAGATGCTCTGGCTGGTTTAATAACGTCCAGCAGAAACGTGCCCCTACACCCCTGTCCCCTGTCTCGGGAAGACGATACTGAAGCTAACTGGTCCCCACCCTTCCCGCAGGAAGTAGGACTAGCCCACTTCGCTGCTGTGTTTGCTGCCACCTGATGGTGAACCCAACACATTACATGAACATAACAGTTGCATTAAGATATTAGGAATGCACATTGTGGAGGACCTGAACAAAATACATGAGTTGACATTGCGGTAGCCCATTAGAGATAGTAGCAGGGTGCAGGAGTGGTAACACCACTTTGGAGTGTTACACATTCAGCTTCAATGATTTCTGAGACTAATACCCCTTTGTGTCCTCTGCTACTATCACAGAAAAAAAGGAAAGATTTAAAGAATGTGCATAGCTACTGAGAAAGAGAAAGTTAGCAAGGTCACCAGTGTAAAGAATTGCAGGCTTTATTGCCACAGAGGGGAAACAAGTTAAGACACCTTTGGCCTTTTGACCAGTCATATTATTGGAACTACACCCCATTGTGTGAATTGCGTACTTTGTGACAGAGTATGGTTCCTAGCCAGAGATCACACTACTGGAGACTCTAGCAACAGAAAGAGTAACCTTAGAGCCATTGTCTCCAACTACTTGCTTAGTTCTTGCTTGGCCATCTAAAAAAGAGAGTTTGCACTGTGTGCAGATAATTGCATTTTCTTAATGCAGAAAGCTGGCATGGTGTTGCCCCCTCCCCTATCCCACCACCTATCATTTCTTCAGGTAAAATGCTAAAAATCTGAATTTATTGACTAAGCCAATGTCAGAAAAGGAAAATTTTGACCTAATAAAATGGCCAGATGCTGATAATTCACTCTTGGTAGAAGTTCAGGCTTGGATAGTTCAGATTTCTTCCTTCCTATTATCTCTTTTGAGCAAAAGTATATAAAGAAGGTAGTTATCTTGAGGACCACTGAAGCTGAAAACAGCATTTATATATAACAGCCACTAAACCTGGCTGCAATACAGTCATCTGTATACTGTTTTTCATTTATCCAGCAGCGCGTGATAATTGCATTTCATCAAATCCAATTGAAGTGTTGGTCTCATTCTAATTTTATAAGACGCAAAACCTTCAAATGGAGAAAAGCACAAAACAAACATGCCAAGTTCATTTTCTACACTCCTTAGAATGATTTCAAACTGCTAAAGACAATTATAAATCAGCCCAACCTTATTACATTACCGAAATGGTACAACCATCTTCCATCCTTAGCTGTTTCATGAGCCTCTATGTATCTTATTACCTTATTACCGCCTAACCACATTATATGTTGGCTCAATATCCAGGTTGCTACATCCTTGTATTCTCTACTAGGTGGATCTGTAAAAACTCATTTCAGCATACAGAAATGACTTATGTACCAATTGCTCCCAGCTATATGATGGAAACCTAAAGAACGAAAAAGGAAGATTAGGATATAAGCATTGATAAAGTAGAGGATTTGGCACATAAATACCCAAGTATGATCAAGTGTGTCATGGTGATTAAACTTCAAATTTATGCTATATAAAAATGAGTTAGGTAATCGGGTTGAACATTACTCAGAATTTAGACACACAGCTCGACACATTAGCTCATTATGTTTTTATGTATTTGTTTTAGTTATTCTTTTCCTTGCTAAAATAATATTGATAACTAGAGATGAGCAAATTTCTGTAAATTTAATTCAGGTCTGATTCGACTGAATTGAAAATGCTTCAATTTCCCTGAAAAGTTTTAGACAACATCCTGGTTCTCTTTCTCTTCCACAAACATTTTCCCTAATCAAATTACTTACAGATTTGATTCCATTAGAATCCAGTAAAAAGAAAAAAAAAGAAAAAGAAAAAAAAAGAATCAATTTGCTCATCTCTACTGAAGACCTTCCAGGTTCAGGTTCTCATGCTATCAGGTCCTGCTCATCCTACGTATAGGACTTGGTCAGTTAAAGGGGTTGTCCGGACATACCCATATTTTCACCCAGGCAGCCCTCTGACAAGAGCATCGGAGCATTCATTTTGAATAGAGCAGGGCAAAGGCTTTTTGAGGAGATCCGGTGACTTACCAGGCTTTCCTTAAGGCTGCCAGGCGGAGGCTTCTGCTCAGCAGTGAGCCCGGTGACGTCACCGGCACCGATGGGCGGTCTTTAGCGCTGCCCTAGCCTGTGAAAACGGCTAGGGCAGCGCTAAAGCCGGCCCATCAGACCTGGTGACGTCAACAAACACACTGCTGGGTAGAAGCCTCCGCCCGGCAGCGTTATTGTAAATAATAGAGCCCTTGGCCTGCGCGGCCCAGCACAGGGCAAGAGAGCGCATTGGAGCATGGCATGCTCTGATGCTAACATCAGGGGGGCTGCCTGGGTGAAAATATGAGTATATCTGGGTTCAGCTCTGAACCCGGACAACACATTTAATGTATCTGTGAAGTCGGATGATGAGTTTTTCTTTTATAGCTCTGTCATCACACTGTGCTTGTATTAATTTATTTTCTTTATCTGATTATATCCCTGTGCTTCATATTTCCGTTTCAATTATTTCAACCAAAAACAAGGATTACACCCTTTTTGGGACATTTAATGTTTTCATTTTAAAGCCAACAGAATATTATTAGGCATTCAATCTTGTAGAATTTTCTTGGCAACCATATAGACCTTAAAATTGTAATTCTGAATACCAGTAATTTTTTCAGACATATAAATAGAGTACATAAAACCAGAATAATCAACTCAAAGTTGTAGACCTTTGTATATGGTATTTAAGGGTGGCCATTACTGTTAGTACCAGTAGCTCCCACACTGGCAGACACAGCCCATATATTGCATGGACAGATGGTTCCGGAAATGACTACATCATAATGCTGCATTTCTCTTCCAGTAGCCACATCATGTGAAATGTATGACTGGCTCCCAAAGAAAACAGCTGATCACCAGGGGTCTCCAAAGCTGGCCCTACAGGGCTTAGCTAATTGCCATGCCATCTTGAGTTCATAAATGTTTTTTTTTTTGATGGGATTACTGTAAAATTCTTGTTGGTCCTCTACCAAGGAGATCTTAGTGGCCATAAAAATAGTTAAAAAAAGGCTCAGATTGGAAACTCTCAATGATCTGAACACCTCAAGGAGTATTTACATCTCAGAAATTAATGGCATATCACTAGGATATTCTATCAATATCAGATAGGTGCCATCCAAGTCAAAGAGAGAGCACCACACAAGTGCAGACACCCCCTATTGACTGCTATGGGAGTTCCAAAAATAGCCGAGTGCTATTTTTGGCAGTCCCATTGTGGTGAAAGGAGAAGTGCCAGTGCATGCACGGTATACTCTCCATTCATTGCTATTGAAGTGCACTTGCTTGGCTATTTTCAGAACTCCCATAGCAAGGAATAGAGAGCATGCCACTGTGCACTCTCCATTACTTCAGAATCCTCGTTCTGGAGGTTGGAGCGGGTCCCAAAGGTGAGACTCACACATACCTGACATTGAAATTTGATAGCATATCCTAGCGATATACCACCAATGACATGGGCCAACCCCTTTAACATCCAGTACTGTAGTTTCAAATGTCATATTCTAAAATAATGACAATCATCCAATCTAATGTCAGATGGCAACTGAAAACTAGAGAGTACATTGTAAGTGTTCTCTCCCATCCGTAGTAAACGCTCTGTTACTGATGACATCGAGAGCAATTTCTCTGTTCATAAGCTTCATTACAATCTCATTTACTTTTAGAGGGTTTTTTTTCAGCCTTTGCTGAATATTTCAGAAATAGATTTTAGAAATTTACATTTTCCCATCTTATTATGAAGGGAATGGAATAAAGTTCGTTATCAGCTTAGTATTAGACTTGATTATAATTCTTGTACCAGATAGGAGTTCTCATTTGAGTAGACATCTATAATCAGCTCTTCAAAATTCATTTCAAAAGTTATTTTGTTTCCAAGCTCATTAAATTTCCTGAGAGGTTTTATCTAGCAGTACAGTTAATGGGGGTTGAAGTCCAGCTGAAAATCATGTGAAAAAAAATTGTAATCTTAACATGTTATGGTAAGTGAACATATTTTTTCCATATATTATGTACTAGCAGAATGACCCGGCTTTGCGCGGGTATATTTTATCTATTTCATTTAATGTTTGTGTATGAGGTTAAAAGATATCCACAGTGTTCCCCATAACAGTGACCTCTACAGCACCCCACCCCCTTAATAGTGACCTCCAGAGCAACCAACCCCTTTAACAGTGACTTCCACAGTGCCCCACCCCATAACAGGGACCTCCACAGTGCCCCACCCCATAACAGTGACCTCCACAGAGCCCCACCCCCTTAACAGTGACCTCCACAGAGCCCCACCCCCTTAACAGTGACCTCCACAGAGCCCCACCCCCTTAACAGTGACCTCTACAGTACCTTGCCTCCTTATAAGTGAACACTACAGTATCCTGACCCCTTAACAGTGACCTCTACAGTGGCCCGCTCCCTTATCAGTGACCTCCACAGTGGCCCAACCCCTTAACAGTGACCTCCACAGTTCCGCCCCCTTAAAAGTGACCTCTACAGTACCCTTCCCTCTTAACAGTGACCTCTACAGCGGCCTGCTCCCTTATCAGTGATCTCCACAGTGGCCTGACCCCTTAACAGTGACTTTCACAGTACCCCGCCCCTTACCATTCACCTCTAGGCTGGCCTCCCCCCCTTAACAGTGACCTCCACAGTAACACGCTCTCTTAACGGTAACCTATAACAGAGAAGAAAAATGTCTCAGTTGTTATGAAAACCTGGTGTAAAACGCTATGCATGTCAAGACTGAAGGACCTGCGAGCTTCTATTGGCCAATAATGGTCATGTGACCATGTGTATGGCAGTTAACATATGACTGAAGATGTGAGCCCCTATTGGCTAAATGGCTAATACTTATTTTTTTTTTAAGATCTCAAGAACGGTGCATCCTACAGAACTGAGACATTTACGAAAACCTTACCAGACACCTGATGTACCAATATGCCAAATTTGGTGCAGCTCAGTCCAGTCCTTTGGCCGTGAATAAAGAACAGACAGACAACAGATGGAAATTCGTTTTTATATATATACGAGAATAAGAATATATGGGGTCATTTATTAAGACTGGCGTTTCAGACAGCATTTTTCTTGCAGAGACCTTTTTTTTAAATGTGCCAGTAGGATAAAAGAAAAGGTTGAGCATCATCCTTGAAAAACACAATATACAGAGTTACAGTAATAGTATTAATTTAAAAATAAAGATGAGCGAATTGATTCTATAAGCAAATCAAATTTATTCTGACTTTTCAAAAAATTTGGCTCAAATCTGAAATTTTCTCAAAATGGCATCAGTTATTTTTCACATCAGATTCAGCCGAATCAAGAATTTCTCTCATCATTTATAATGTACTGTATTGATGTGTCTTCTGTCTGTCCCATACTTCTTATTAAAGGGCATCTGTCAGCAGATTTGCATCTATGACACTGGCTGACCTGTTACATGTGCTCTTGGCAGCTGAAGACATCTGTGTTGGTCCCATGTCCATATGTGCCAGGATTGCTAAGAAAAATGAAGTCTTAATATATTCAAAAGAGCCGCTAGGAGCAATGGGGGGGGGGGGGTGTTGTCATTACACCTAGAGGCTCTGCTCTCTCTTCAACTGCCATGCTCACTGTACATTAATTGTCAGGACCAAGGAGTGTAAACGTCATCATGCCTGGCCCTGTCAATCAAAGTGCAGAGGGCGCAACAGTTGCAGAGAGAGTAGAGCTTCTAGGTGTAACGGCAATGCCCCGGCTGCTCCTAGAGGCTCAACACTACAGAGATACTTTCTAGTCTTCCATGGGGATACATACTTAATATGAGCTGTAGACACAAAAGTAAAAAAAAAATTTTATCATTCGGCTTCATTTTTTAGTTTATATGCACTGGAACAAATGTTGTGTAGGTGGTTGTGTTTTCTAGAACCATGGGACAATTAATTCCGTCAAATGGTCGCCACCCGCTGTACATGACAGCACTATGGATAACACATCACTGTGGCTATAACTGTTTACATATAGGCCCAGAATTGTGAGTGTGAAGCACAACAGTAGATCTTTTAATGAAGATCAAGGCTATTCCTACCTGTTGTCTAATATGCCTGTTCTCTGGACAACGCCATTAATGCTGAATAGGTCACTGAGGGCTGACGTTAGGGGTAGGCAAAGTGGAAAACTGTCCAGCACTCCTATTTCCTAAACTCCCCCCTCCCTTCCCCAAGGACTGGAACTCAGGAGTGGATCATGCAACCTGGATCACCATGCCCTTTTCTACGACTTTTCTTCTTAACTATTTGTGCATTGTGTGGCAATATTATTATAAGTGATTTAATTTTTTTTTTATAAAATCAGCCCTGCTCAAACCTTCCTTTTCATCCAAGATGAGAAAAAGTGTGTCTGGTATTAGGGATGAGCGAATCGACTTCGAATGGTTCCAAGTTTGGCTCGCTCCATACAGTATTGAAACAAAGTTTTATGCAAATTGACTTTGGATGTTTCAATCTGAAGTTGATTCGCTCATCCCTATCTGGTATCTTCGGTACAGTAATCTGAGGAGAGTAAAAAAATGGGTGTTAAAGGTAATGCACTGACCTAATGTTGTACAGACATCCACAACAACTTTAAAGGGAATATGTCCTATTAGTTAAATCATGTCTCTATTTTTAACATGTTTTTCAGAATTTGTGTTTTTGTTTAATTTTCTGTGTCAATATCAATATAAAAAAAAATAAGGGATATAATCATGTAACTTTTACACTGGTCACTAGGTCTAATAATAGGTCATGGTTTCCTGTTCTGTACAGGTAACTTTTCAGTAGCCATTATTATCACCCGACACAGAATTACAATGACAAGTAACACCTCTGTATAGATAACATATGATCCACCATTCACAATAGGTGATATCACAGCTTATCTACTCACAGGTCACAGAGCACGGCTAGAAAACTCTCCTGGTCACCTGCTCCTATAGAAGTAAATGAGGTCCGCTCCTGTCCAGTGAGTCTATGGCCCATGCAGCAGCTGCTCAAAAGACAGAAAGTTGTAACATATTTTAGGCCTGGTGGCCATTGTGAAAATTGCAGGATTATATGCATTTTTTTTAAATATAGATAGTGACATGGAAAAAAATAATAATAACCAAAAGTATGTTTGACATAAAAATGTGATAAGAATAGGTTATTTTTTGAAGACACATTCCCTTTAAGATCATACGATATATCCCCTCTCTTTCTATAAGAGAGATTTGCAGGTTTGGAGATACTTCATCCAAGAAGCAGCAGAATACACAAAGTAGGAAAACATGGATATGTTGAAGTAGAAACAATACATTTCAAGGTCATACCTCCAGTTCTTTTCAAAATGATCATGCCTGAAGAAGATCTTGGCACAATCTTGTGTTCTCTGTACTTCAACATATAAATAAGTATATTCATCTTAAAGAATAACACATGGACTAATCCCTAGAGATAGTGCTGATGCAAAAGGCCTCCTTTGAGCATTCCACCAGTTGTACAAGGATATCATCTCTAGGATGGATCTTCTTACTACACGACTCAAACAGAGATGAGCGAATTACAAAAAAATTCAATTTGGCTGCTTCACCGGATTTTACAAAAAAATCAGCTTTGTGGCAAAATCACTAAAAAAATCACAAAACACATTTCTTTGTAAGTAGCGGGTGCAATGACAGGGAGCTGCGATTGTGCTGCTCCCCATCATTGCACCCCTCATATGATGCATTCATCGCTGATCGCAGCATCCGAAAGTAATAATACAGTGTAAAATGAAAAATAATAAATTTCATCGTACTTACCTCCATTTGCTCGCAACGGGCCAGCCACCGGCATCTTGATTGAAGATCTGGCACGAAATCTTGTGTGGCCCATGATGACCGTCAGCCGATATGGTGACGTCATAAGTCACCGTGCACTGGATTTCGTGTGAGATCTCCAATCAAGTTGGCTGCCGCCGGCCTGCCGCAAGCAAATGGATGAGGTATTATTTCTTTTTGTTTTTTACACCATTTTAGGGAAAATTGATTCGCTGCAGCGAAGCACGAGGAAATTCGGCCTCGTGGCACCTCGTGGACATCGATTTGCTCAACTCTAGTTGCAAATGCTACGTAAATCCTTAGCTGTAGGTTGTCATCATAAGAAAGCATATAAGAAAAATTAGTGGTTAATCAGTGGGTCTGGCTGAGTGTAACTTTGGCATTTGATCCTCAATCTGCAAGTAGTTCCTCGGAGGGAACTGATTCTGCTGCGCAGATTTTAGCCTGTCGTCTCCATTAGACGTTGATTTCCCTCTTCACGCCATGACTCTTCCTTTTTATTACGCTATAATTTGATAAGCCTACATGAATAGAAGATTATAGAGAGATCCAAGGAGTCATTCTCTTTTTTTTTTTTTTTAAATAAGCCAGTTACCATCTTGACACACATAAAAAAGACTATTTATATTATTTAGGGATATTTTATTGTTGTCGCTTTTCTCAAGTACATTATGCCGAAATCTTCCGCCACAATAGAAGAGAACAAAAGGCTATTTATCTGAATTATACCCGCTGCCATTCTCCTTTTCTGTTTTCTTCTGTGGGTTTTAATAATATTTGAAATTAATTGAATGAGACAACAGAAAAAAAAATATCATTTACAGTTAATTATTTTCATTATGCTGCTTGCATATTTTAAAACTATGGTAAAAAAAAAAAAAAAAAAAGAATTATCTACATTGTAAAATAATGTCTGTGTGAGTCATATTCCTGCTTGCAATTTACTTGTGTATTATTTTTCATATCAGCCTTTGCCAGACACAGTTGGAGAACTTTAATATTCCTTAGATAGATGCCTTGTGGTATCTAATGTTTGCTCGCTTTCAGAAGCGCCACATCCCCAGCATAAAGCGCCATCAAAAGATTATGCTGGGAATTTTCACAGGGTGGACTTATTGAACCGTCCTCAGAATATTACTTTTCATTTCCCTTATAAACCAATTGATGGCTTTAAAAATAAATGTTTTTGACAAGGAGCTGACATAGGGATAAACTGCTATTCAGTGAAGGTGTTCACACAAGTACATTCCAAATTACACCGAGCAATGTTTCCTCTTTTAAGGCAATTTTTTTTAAATATGAACCTGAAAGTCGAGGAGTTAATGCTTACGGACTTCAATTGTGGTTAAGAGAAGCCTTAACTGCATAAGGGCATGACCACACAGTCAAAGATATGCCTCATTGTTCATATCTACCTGTCCATTGACCCCTGTGTCATGGAAGTATGCAGGACCCTTGCTTCCTTACAGCTGATTTTGCCAGGAATTCTGAAGGGGTGGCATTTTATTTTATAGTGAATCCCACCATTTCATTTTAAGTTCACCTGAATAAGTCTAAAATTCTGTACTGCTTAAAAGAATTTTCCCATCTCTAGGATATGGTTTAATATTATGGATTTGGAGGTCTAACTTCTGAGAGCCTCCTCAAACCTGTGAATGAAAGGGCTGCATGATTGATTGAGCAATGCAGCCCCTTCTCAGTTGTTCCTTGCATGGTGGCACCCTGGTCACCTTCTTTGCAGAATTTTTGTAGCACACCTCAATTCAAACAATTGTGGCCAACTGCGGCTCCCTGTAATAATGCTATTACCGAAAAATTTACGCTACATGTTAGAGATAAGTGAACTTATTGGAATCGAAATTAGACACAATGTTTTAAAAAATAATCTTATTTGGTAGCATGAGAATTTCTTCTGATTTGTTTAGGTTGAATTCAGAAGGAGAGATTTTCCAAGCATTTAAAACGATTTTGATTTGTATAGAATGGATCCATACACGACCTGAATTTCTTGGCCGATTTGGATGAAATGAAGATATATGATCATTGATCACCTCTACTCTATGTTTAGAAAGCAGAGAGCTCTCAGAATTGCCACTATTACAGTACAAAGTGCATGCGGAGGGGAGGGGGCAAGCAGAGCAGGAAGTCTGTGTGGTGCAGTTTCAGCCAATAGTTACAGAACAGGAAGTGACGTCAGCAAACAGATCATCATTTTGGCAATTTCTCCTGTACAGCCAAATAACATGAAACCATTGTGTTATTTCTTGTGCTGCAGGGCACATTTTGTGTAGAGAGAAATTTGCACTTGAAGACTGAATTGATTAATATCCCGAGACTATTAAATGATGCTAGTACTTCCATTTTTCTAATAATGAAAATCTGCTTGAAACTTCCCTTTAAGAAACTTACATTTGTAATTTAATGGTGAACTGTACAAACCCATGTTAAACGATGAGTTATGTCCTTTTCATATATTATATTTTTTTTTTTTATCAGACTGCCGTTTTATTCAGCCATAATTTATGACCCCAAAAGATCCAATTTGCTCCTTTAAGATGGTCATTGTTCCACTTGCAAGAACTATTAACACTTATTCAGGAGTTAATAGGGCCAATATAAACTTTGATTCCTAGACATGATAGACATTGTAAAAGAGTCAATCTGATTTATTTCTTAAAATTGTGTGTGAGCTAGAAATTGCTCCAAAGAATAGTGTCTTGTAACTCCTTTGACCTCACCGATCCCAATAATTCAGAAGAAAATATAATTGCTTGAATGTTTCTACCCTGTGCGGTGCTTTTCTCGAGCCTCACTATGGCAACTCTGCTAAAGTGAGATATTGTTATTTTGGTGAAATGCCTTTTTTTGATTGACCTCTAAAATTGCTTAATGACCTGGTTGCCATCTAAAATAACCTATATGACTGTGCTATTAACTACCGGTCTATAAAGGGGAATAGCACTATATAATTTACTTATCTTCGGAATATAAAAATGACATTGTTGTAGCTCTGTCACTATACCTAGTAATTAAATTGAAGCAACTAGCCTGTCAATAGAGGTTGTTAGAAACTATAGTTCTGCTGTGATTTGCGGCAATTTCAGGGGTTAGTTGAAGATGACAGGGATTTGGGATGAGCAAATCGATTCATACAAAGTTAGACTTGTGAGGAATTGTCTCCACAACTCTAAACGCTACCTCTGCCGGTAGATTCCATCTCATGCGGCCTTGATAATTTCACGCATGCTCCATTACTGTGAGTATCGGCACCCGGGTGGATGATATGCCTACAAATATGAATCAATTAATTTGCATGTACTGCTATACGAGTTTCATCAGTGCGTGAACAATTGCTGATTGGCTTTTAGTAGGAATATCATCTGCGCATATGTGTCACATACAGAGAGGTAGAGAGGAAGTGCGCCCCCTGACTGCCACCCCCAACTCTGTCCCTGCCTAGTTGCACTACCCGCCCTAGGCGACGGGGCGCAACTGGGCGGCGGTCCCTGACCTACGTGAGTGCACAGCGGAGAGGACAGAGACAAAGAGGGAAACAGACAGCTGAAGCAGAGTACGGCACAGGCGTGCTTACAACGGATGGTAGGACAGGGAAGTGAACAACGACAGAGGTACCCCCTGATGGAGAAGGCAATGGCGGGTCAACTAGCCGAGGTCAGTCCGAGAGGTCGTGTAAGTACAAGGGGAAAGGCAGGAGAGTAATCAGAGAACAAGCCGAGGTCAAATCCAGGAGGTAGCGACAATACTAAGGGAGCAGGCGCTAGGCAGGTCAAAAGACGGAGAAAGGTCAAATCCAAGAAGTCAAACAATGTAGTAATGCAGGGATATACACAGCCTAAATGACGCACTCACAGGCAACCTGTGGCCAGCAGGTTGCCTATTTAAATAGTGGAGGAACGGGATCATGTGACTTGGCCAGCATTACATGACCCATCCTCCCTGCCTATAGCCAAACGCCGAGTGCCCAGCTCAGCGCTCAGCTCTTCCTGGTTCCCATGGCGACGGGTAACGCCGGCCGCTCCTGCAAAAGGAGAGCGGCCAGGCGCGCAGTGTCCTCCGTCACCATGACAACGGATATGCTGGGAACCAGGAAGCGCAGCCAGACGCAGCGAGCGTCCGTGCTGCCCTGAGATAGGCGGCAGTGCAGAGGAACCGAAGCCTGCCGCCTGCGTCCCATGACAATACTTGTAGCAAGGTGAGAATATCAAAGCTGCATGAGATGTGAGGAAAGGTTAATCTGGGGAATTGTCTGTTGAGGGATTGTCCCTCACAGACTAAGGATTCCATCAACTGAGGGAATTGGTTCACACAAATCGATTCGCTCATCTCTAATGGGGAACAAAGGAGGGATTAGCAAAACTTGCAATAAGGTTCTGTTTCACTATAAATACATCCAGTTCATAAAGAAAATCTCTTCCTTCAAGTTTTGCCTCTTAAAGAACTATGCTTCATAAAGTGCCTTTACAGAGACTTTTTATATACCATAGTCCTTTTGTCAATTGCCAATTCCACTAGCAACGCAAGATGAACGAGACTGGGGCACTTCTAGAATCTAATCTAAGGCACCACAGACACAAGGCTCCAGTTTAGGGTCATCTTTCCAAGATTGCTTCCTTACTTATTCAAGCTTAAGGATAGGTCTACAGTAGGGTAAACAAGGGCCCGGCTAAGTATTTCTCCTAATTACTTAACCGCCATTTTGAGTTACATAACCACGGATTCAGTAACATTGAAAAAATATTGTATAGTTTAAGAAATGTTCATTGTAATTATTTAGTGCTTCTTATATTACTCAATCTTGTGATTTCTTTTTGTAAGTATTTTATGTCCTATGGTACTTTTTCAAACGTAAACTTTACAACATTTTGAAAAATTTTGTCAGCACTAGTTAGGGGCTAACTAGGTACAAACATACCTTTTGTCGAACAAAGGTGACCTCAGTATGAATGGGAACCTACTCTTACAACTATCTCTATGCTGTACATGGGCATCTAAATTTAAGGAGAGATGGACCCATATATAGACTGTCAATACACACATAGGAAGATGAACAGGTATGACAGCACTGCCCCAACTTTACTCCACGGCATCCGGGAAAACACACTCCCCTGCAGTGACACTGTAAACTACCAACGGATTTCAGCGGTGCTCAGTCTCACTAGAGTAAATGAACATAGAGTAGGAAGATAAGAGACGACACTCCCCAGTAAGAGTCCAAATGTTACTTTATTGATCCATATAGGTATGGACACACAGAAAGGCAATAGGGGTGCAGGACGTTACACAGGCATCGAAAGGCGACGGCCGTTTCGCGTGGAATCACTCTTCCTCAGGCCTCCTAGCGCGTTGACGTCAATACGCCATATATATACATCAGCGCCGCCCACACAGACATGCGCACAACTAGCACTGACAATAATATAAAATACAATACAAAATGGTACAAATACCTACTAAAAACGGTGCAGCAATACAACTAAGCCTATAGAAACACACCTAAGTCGTTATGGTTATTAAGACCCAATGGACCCATAGGGTTAGCTCTGATAATCCAGCTAGCTTCTTTGCGTAATAATTGGATGTGTGTATCGCCCCCTGTTGGTAGAAAGGGTACTATCTCTAGGCCTGAAAATGTTAAGACCCTGGGGTCGCCTCCATGCATTTCTCTGACTTGCTTGATTAAACACGGACATCCTTTACCAGATGTCACAGAATTAAAATGTTCTCTTATTCTTTCAAATAATGGTCTAATCGTTTTGCCAATATAGAAGCGGCCACAGGGACACATTATAGCTTTGTGAAGCAGGGACAGGCTGTTAGGGACACCAAACGTTAGCTAATAGGGCCACAAAAGTCCTTTGAAGGACTGGTATAAGTTTGCTATCGATAGGTGTGATATACTGAGGGGTGTGATATACTTATAATATGCTTTCCACTGTATTTGTATTGTGCAGCAGTTGTGTGTGGTTCTGCTGCGATACTGCAGCTAGATAGAGGGACAAACGCTATTGGAGTAACTAATTGCAATGGGTGTGATATACCTGTTGCCCCCCAAAAAAACTGCTTGAGGGCTGCGATACACCTTCTTCCACAAAATTCTGATTAAGGGGTGCCATATACCAATTTCCGCCAAATACTGATTGAGGGGTGCTATATACCAGTTTTTTTGCCAAATACTGATTGAGGGGTGCTATTGCTAAATACCTTCTTTCACCAAATACTGATTGAGGGCTGCGATACACCTGCTTCCACAAAATGCTGATTATGGGGTGCCATATACCTGTTTCTGCCAAATACTGTTTGAGGGGTGATACATACCTGTTTCCACCAAATACTGATTGAGGGGTGTTATATACCTTCTTCCACCAAATACTGATTGAGTGCTGCAATACACCTGCTTCCAGAAAATACTGATTGAGGGGTGCCATATACCTGTTTCCGCCAAATACTGATTGAAGGGTGCCATATACCTTCTTCCACAAAATCCTGATTGAGGGGTGCTATATACCTGTTTCAACCAAATACTGATTGAGGGGTGCTATATGCCTTCTTCCACAAAATACTGATTGAGGGGTGCTATTGCTATATACCTTCTTCTACCAAATACTGGTTGAGGGCTGCGATACACCTACTTCCACAAAATACTGATTGAGGGGTGGCATATACCTTTTTCCGCCCAATACTGATTGAGGTGTGCTATATACCTGTTTCCGCGAAATACTGATTGAGGGGTGCTATATACCTTCTTCCACCAAATACTGATTGAGGGCTGCGATACACCTGCTTCCACAAAATACTGATTAAGGGGTACTATTGCTATATACCTTCTTCCACCAAATACTGATTGAGGGCTGCAATACACCTACTTCCACAAAATACTGATTGAGGCGTGCCATACACCTGCTTCCACAAAATACTGATTGAGGGGTGCCATACACCTGTTTCTGCAAAATAATGATTGAGGGGTGCTATATACCTGTTTCTGCCAAATATTGATTGAGGGGTGCTATATACCTGTTTCTGCCAAATACTGATTGATGGGTGCTATAGACCTGTTTCCGCCAAATACTGATTGAGGGGTGCCATATACCTTCTTCCACAAAATACTGAATGAGGGGTGCTATTGCTATATACCTTCTTCCAAATACAGATTGAGGGCCACGATACACCTGCTTCCACAAAATACTGATTGAGGGGTGCCATATACCTGTTTCCGCCAAATACTGATTGAGGGGTGCTATATACCTATTTCCTCCAAATACTGATTGTGGGGTGCCATATACCTTCTTCCACAAAGTACTGATTGAGGGGTGCCATATACCTTCTTCCACCAAATACTGATTGAGGGCTGCGATACACCTGCTTCCACAAAATTCTGATTGAGGGGTGCTATATACCTGTTTCCACCAAATACTGATTGAGGGGTGCCATATACCTTCTTCCACAAAACACTGATTGAGGGGTGCTATTGCTATATACCTTTTTCCACCAAATATTGATTGAGGGCTGCGATATACCTTCTTCCACAAATATTGCTTTTCTCTACGGACTTAGGCAGAAGGTCATTTAGAAAATGACAGGCAGAGGAAGAGGCAGATTGTTCCGCAGGGAAAGTAGGGGTCGGGCAGGTGCACCAGGCCAGAGCCTAAGTGGGAAGTTGGAGAAGGCGCGTGCAATTACATCAAAGGATGCACCAGAGTTGGTTGAGTGGCTCACTTAGCCTTCAGCTTCTGCACCCTCCTCATCCTCTGTGTCTGCACCCTCCTCACTCCCTGCTGTGTGCAACCCCAAAGACACCACCACCAATACCATAGCCCCTCCACTCGAGTCAGAGGAATTATTTTCCCATCCATTATCCATTCCCAGACCTTACCAATGCGCAGCCATTCTTGGCATCGGATGAGGAAGACGAGGTAGCAACGGCCGCCACCCAGTGGTCTGATGACAGTACCCAGATCTGCCTGCTCTGAGATCTCTAATGTCAGTGGTGGTGAAGGTGATGATGATGACAAGTCGATGGACGTCAATTGGGTGCCCACAAGAGAGAAAGTGGAGGGGAGTATAGAGGGAGAGACGGAGCAGCAGATAGGGACACCAAACGCTAGCTAAAAGGGCCACAAAAGTCCTTTTAAGGACTGGTATAAGTTTGCTATCAATAGGTGTGATATACTGAGGGGTGTGATATACTTATAATATACTTTCTACTGTATTTGTATTGTGCAGCAGTTGTGTGCGGTTCTGCTGCGATACCGCAGCTAGATAGAGGGACAAACGCTATTGGAGTAACTAATTGCAATGGGTGTGATATACCTGTTGCCCCCCAAAAAAACTGCTTGAGGGCTGCGATACACCTTCTTCCACAAAATTATGATTAAGGGGTGCCATATACCAATTTCCGCCAAATACTGATTGAGGGGTGCTATATACCAGTTTCTGCCAAATACTGATTGAGGGGTGCTATTACTAAATACCTTCTTCCACCAAATACTGATTGAGGGCTGCGATACACCTGCTTCCACAAAATGCTGATTTGAGGGGTGCCATATACCTGTTTCCGCCAAATACTGATTATGGGGTGCTATATACCTATTTCCGCCAAATACTGATTGAGGGGTGCCATATACCTTCTTCCACAAAATACTGATTGAGGGGTGCCATATACCTTCTTCCATCAAATACTGATTGAGGGCTGCGATACACCTGCTTCCACAAAATTCTGATTGAGGGGTGCTATATACCTGTTTCCGCCAAATACTGATTGAGGGGTGCCATATACCTTCTTCCACAAAACACTGATTGAGGGGTGCTATTGCTATATACCTTTTTCCACCAAATATTGATTGAGGGCTGTGATATACCTTCTTCCACAAATATTGCTTTTCTCTACGGACTTAGGCAGAAGGTCATTTAGAAAATGACAGGCAGAGGAAGAGGCAGACTGTTCCGCAGGGATAGTAGGGGTCGGGCAGGTGCACCAGGCCGGAGCCTAAGTGGGAAGTTGGAGAAGGCGCGTGCGATTACATCAAAGGATGCACCAGAGTTGGTTGAGTGGCTCACTCAGCCTTCAGCTTCTGCACCCTCCTCATCCTCTGTGTCTGCACCCTCCTCACTCCCTGCTGTGTGCAACCCCAAAGACACCACCACCAATACCATAGCCCCTCCACTCGAGTCAGAGGAATTATTTTCCCATCCATTCCCAGACCTTACCAATGCGCAGCCATTCTTGGCATCGGATGAGGAAGACTAGGTAGCAACGGCCGCCACCCAGTGGTCTGATGACAGTACCCAGATCTGCCTGCTCTGAGATCTCTGATGTCAGTGGTGGTAAAGGTGATGATGATGACAAGTCGATGGACGTCAATTGGGTGCCCACAAGAGAGGAAGAGGAGGGGAGTATAGAGGGAGAGATGGAGCAGCATATAGGGAGGAGAAGCAGGCAGAACTCGCAGTGCACAGGAGGCAAAAAGCAGACTGCAAATGTATCTGGAGCGAGCCATCTACTATGCATGGTCATATCTTGAGCTCCCAGGATGCCAGCACATGGGTTTGCAGTGTGGGCTTTTTTTAACTTGTCAGCTGCTAATAATAATGTTGCCATCTGCAGCCTGTGCTGTCAACGTATAAGTTGCAGTAAGCCCAACACTCACCAAGAAACGACCACCTTAAGAAGGCACCTGGCCTCCTATCACCAAGCCCAGTAAGAGCAATGCCGTCAGAACTTACAAAAAGATACACTCCCGGAACTCCACGTCCTGCCTTTTCTCCTCTCTCCTCCCATTTGTCCTCCACTCCACTTTCCACTGTGCTGTCGTTGCGTTCATCTCGCACAAGGCAGGCTTCGTGGCCCAAATGTTCGAGCGCAAAAAAATGATGACGCAGGATAATTCTCTTGCCCAACGGC
The DNA here is from genome assembly GCF_014858855.1 of Bufo gargarizans. Taxonomy (NCBI): domain Eukaryota; kingdom Metazoa; phylum Chordata; class Amphibia; order Anura; family Bufonidae; genus Bufo; species Bufo gargarizans. Next base: position 58,819,388 of record NC_058089.1, read on the forward strand.
TGACCACTGGCTTGTCGTATCTGCTAACCCGCCAACTACTGCCATATAAATTGGTGGACTCGGAGGCCTTTAGAAAATTTGTGGCTATTGGCACACCGCAATGGAAGGTCCCCAGAAGGAAATATTTCTCCCAGAAGGGCATCCCTGAACTATATGGCCACGTTCAGAGGCAAGTTAATATATCTGTGGGACAGAGTGTTGGTGCAAAGATACATCTGACCACAGACACGTGGTCTAGCAAACACGGGCAAGGAAGGTACATAACTTTTACTGCCCACTGGGTGAACCTTCTGATGGCCGTCAAGCAGGTAACCAGTGGCACCTGTGTGGATTTGGTGTTACTGCCACGGATTGCATGCAGGCCTGCCTCTTCTTCTCCTCCTCCTCCTACTCCATCCTCCGTCTCCTCCTCGGCTGACTCCTCCTTTTCCACTGCTACTGCCTCTTCCGCTGCACCTTCTAAGCTAACGCTGCTCAATTTGACAGTTGGTAAAGTAGTGTGCGACAACGGTGCCAATCTGCTGAGCGCGCTGAAACAGGGCAAAATGAGACACGTGCCGTGCATGGAACACCTCATGAACTTACCCCGGGGTCCAGGACGTTTTTCAGCAGGCCAGGAAAATCTCTGGACATTTTAGAAGATCTTACACAGCCATGAATCGCCTTGCTGATGTTCAGCAGCGACACCACTTGCCTGTCAGATGTCTGATTTGTGACTGCCCGACGCGCTGGAACTCCACCTTGTATATGCTTGATAGTCTGCTCCAGCAGAAACGTGCCGTTAACGACTATCTGTATGAACTCTGCCGCAGGACAGGGTCTGGGGAGCTTGGTTTCTTTTCACTGCGCCAGTGGCTGCTCATGCGCGACGCATGCAGACTTCTGCAACCATTTGATGAGATCACCAAACTCGTCAGTCACAGCTAAGGCGCCATCACTGACATCGTACCTTACGCCTTCTTTCTGGAGCGTGCATTGCATGATGTCATTGATCAAGCTGTCGAGGAGCAGGAGCTGGAAGATGAGGAAGTCGCAATGCTGAGTGAATTCCCAGGAGGGGCTACTCCATCTGAGACAAGTCAGCAGGAGTCTGAAGAGGAGTCAGAGGAGGATGGTGGCTGGGGGGAGGAGAAGGAGGAGGAGAAAGAAGAGCAGGCTTTAAACTTTTCAGAGATCCCTGGTGTTGTCCGTGGCTGGGGGAGGAGACAGAGGATGACATTCTCCTGAGCGATGAGCAGGAGCCAGGGCGCTCCACCACTTCCAATTTAGTTTAAATTGGGGTCCCGTGTTTGAAGAGGGACCCCACCTATAAAAAGCATAAAGGTCAAGGACCTGTACTGGGTGGCAACGTACTTAGACCCCCGGTACAAACACAAAATGGTGGACATGTTACAGGGCTGGCAGAATGCAGCATTTCCAGGCCTTGCTGTGAGAGATGGTGCATTCTGCTGTTGGGGGCGCTGGCAGAGGAATTTCCACACACGCGAAACAGGTGCGGGTACCAATCCTACCATACTTGCAAAAAGAGGACGGTTTGATGATGTGTTAGTCACTTCGGATATGAGATCATTCTTGCAGCCAACCCATCGACAGCCGCTCTCCGGATCCAGCCTCAGGGAAAGCCTAGACCAACAGGTGTCCGACTACATCGGGTTAACGCTCTGAGAAGAGAGGAACCCCTTTACTACTGGGTGTGTAGGCTTGACCTGTGGCCAGAGCTGGCACAATATGCCATGGAACTCTTGGCTTGCCCGACAGTTACATATTTATCCTGTGACCGTCTAATGTACCTCCAGCCACAGAATCCAAAGTTCTTTGCTGTCAGGTGAATGCCTATTGCCTAATTTTTGGGGCCTGTACTGGCCGACAGTAAAATGTTTTATCTTTAGCCACATAATCACACCTCTGTCTAACTCCTCTGCCTCTCATTATGGTGGCGTATGAACCGCAGTCACCATAAGGACCATCTAGTGTCACAGAGTGATGTGACTGCGCCCCTCACCCAGTACTGTGCCCCTCACCCAGTACTGTGCCCCCTTATACCCTGCATTGTGCCCTCTTACCACACCCTGTGCAGTGCCCCTAGTCATTCCCTTTACTGTGCCTGCTTATACCCTTTTATCCATTCACGGTATGGCGTGTTATCCGGTCACTGTACAGAGGTGTTATCCAGTCAAGGTACAGCGGTGGAATCCAATAACTGGATGGCCATAACTGTATCCCTTTCCCTGCCCACGCCATCCTTTTTTAGACCTGGCATGAGCGGGAATAATATGCAGATTGCGGTGCTAAGGATCTTTGCGCCACAATCTGTGTCAGAAATACGCTTAACATAGACGTATTTCTATATAATAAATGACCACCTAATTGTATTATTATTCGGGGGTAGGGCTAATATCTTTCTATTATATAGATTCTAGTGTATTAAACTGTGCCCTGTATTTCCCAGTAGAAAATGATCCTTGAGAAACACAGTCCTCATCCCTGACCACCAGGACCAGGTAGCGCTCTGTCAGTACATGGCGACCACCCCTCTCCACCACGCTGCTCCGCTGTGTACTGGTGCTTATTCTGACACTAGGGCTGGGTTCACATCCTATTTTTGACTGATGCCGTACAGTGGCGTCCGTTCACCATACAATTCCATGGGAGAAAATATTTTACGCTAACGTATGCAATTTTTTAATGGACTCTGCAGGATACAAAAACATGGAGTGCTGCACATTTGTATACATCAAACCAATAGGAAATAAAATACTACAATTTTTTGTGCAGGATGTGTGATTCATGGAGCAAGGGATGATAAGGATGGATGCTTATTAAAGTGTAATCATATAGTTAGCATTACAGCTGTAATAAAACAACATTTTAATTCTCAGGTGCCAGAATCCTCCCTCTCGACTTTTCTGCGATGCATTCTCTACTTAAAAACTCTGAATATGGAAAAACAACATATCCTATGAGATGTCAACTGTGTTTTTGAATCCCATACCATAATACATAAAGACGGCCTTTGACTGTAGTAAGTCTAATTAGATTTATACTTTCATCATCCAGCTAAAGGTTTCCCTATAGACGATACATCCACCGTTTCCCCAAAATGTAATTCTGCATCCAAATGATGCAGAGTTTGACTAAAAATGCTTATATTCACTAATTAAATTATTTATCTACAGCTACTTTTCAATTTTTTTTTATTCAGTTGTATATACTGTATATCTAGTTGGTTTAATATATATTTATGTTAAAGGGGTATTTTCATCTCAGACATTGATGGGATATCGCTAGGATATGACATCAATGTCAGGTGCAGGTCCCACCTCTGGGACCCACTCCTATCTCCAGCACGGGACCCCTGAAGTGAACAGAGAGCACACCGCACAAGTTCGGCCATCCTCTATTCACCACTGTTGGAGTTCCAAAAAAAGCCATGCTTTGGTTCAGCTATTTATAAGTGCCCGATTCGGTGAATGGAGAGTTGACCAAGCATGCACAGCGTGCTCTCCATTCACTGCTATGAGACTTCTGGAAACAGCTGAGCACGCTGGCTCAGCTTTATTTGGAACTCCCATAACAGTGAATGGAGAGCAAGCCACGCATGCTTGATTGTGCTCCCCTTTACTTCGGGGGCCCCATTCTGGAGATGGAAGCAGAACCCATTGGTGTGACCTGCACCTATATGACCCTAGCATTATCCCATCAATGTCTGAGATGCAGGTGTCCAGAAATATGCCACAGAGGAACAGCGGACATGAAGAAGGATGTGCAGTAAGCTCGGGGGGACCTTAAGGAACAACAGTGGAAAATATGGACTCCAGCGCTCAACCAGTTGAAGAAAGTCCAAGCTTAACTGATTATAAAACCATAAAACGTACATTTCCCATCTATGGCCCTGAAACATGTTATGTTTTTATAGTCGATAAAGCTTGGACTTTCTACAACTGGTTTAGTGCTGGAGTGTGTGTTTTCCACTGTGTTTCCTTGAGGTACCCCAGATCTTATTGCACATCGTTCTTCATGTCTGCTGTGGCGTCTTTTTGGACACCTGCTTCTAACCATCACATCAGTTATTTACCCTCTTCTCGATGTTTTATTAGTGGTTTTAGCTCACACAACAAGGTGAGAGCATTGCCTCGTGCATGTTACTTTTGGTGCCTTGTGACCAGTAACAATATATCATTAACGTCTGAAATGGACAAAACTAGTGTTGAGCGAATCAAAGTATCTGAAGTGGACTTCGATCAGAATTTCAGGGAAAATTCGATTAGCTGCGAAGCCGAATTTCCTAGTGCATCGTGGTAACGAATCGATTTTCCCTGAAATGGTGCTAAAAATAAATAAAACATACTCACCTCATCCATTTGAGTGAGAAGAGGCTGACGCAGCCATCTTTCTTGAGGATCCCACGCGAAATCTCGTACGTGGTTATGTATGGCATCACCACGCCGGCCAGCGTGATGACTTCATCATGCACCGCGTGAGATTTCGGGCCGGATTTTCAAGCAAGATGGCCCTGGCAGCCTCTTTGCACTCAAATGGATAAGGTGAGTACAATTTAATTTTTTTATTTTAAATGTTTAACCCCTGAAAGGCCTTAATATTAATCTTAGATGTCACGATTAACGATGAACACTGCATCTGAGGGGTTCAATGATGGGGAGGGTGCAATCGCCGTTCCCCGTCATGGCGCCCGCTACTTACAAAGAAATGCCCTTAGTGTCACAATTTTTTATTTTTTTATGAAATTTGGCGAAGCAGCCGAATCAAATTTTTAAGAATTTCGCTCATCTCTAGATACGGTATAAGCCTTTCAATTTAGCATACTGGTATGTGCATACATTTAAATGTTTCCCAGTCTCCTGTGGTCGAAGGAGAGAAAAGTATGTGGAAAAATTGTGGTTCTTCCCCTAATAGTAAGCTGCAGGTCACAGCAAAAACTGATGTCACAATGTAAATTCGTAAAAAAGATACAAACCGACGCAGGCGCAGTACAGAAGAGAACTGTCGGCTAGCCTCTTCTCTGTACTACACCTGCAGCCGTTACTGAACTGCATGGAGCAGACTCAAGACTTTATGAGAAGTCAGGGCCAAGCATGATGACCCTGTCAATAAAAGTGCAGGGGGTGCGGCTGCAGAACAGAGACTCTAGAAGGAACACCCCCTTTCTCCTAGAGGCTCATTTGCATATATATTAAAACTTCTTTTTACCGAAATGCGGCCACATATCGAGCTATGAAACTGCTGACAGAAGCCCTTTAAGTTATAATGAAGTTGCAGTCACACAGATGTCGGTTTATTACCATGCAGACATTTTTTTCTTGACAATTACAATGTTGTTGGTTTTGACAAAAAATAATTAGATGGAAAATAAGTTTATCCTCTCTTAGAGTAAAGTTATAGCCTTCTCCATTTCTGCTATAAAACACAGCTGTAGCAGGGATTCTGGCGGAAGCCGCTCGCAGCTATATTTTGTTACAGACAAAGATGGTGCACATTAAATATGGCAGATTGTGAGAAATTGCTCCTGGCAGAGAAACATGTTCATCTTCACCATGTTAGTGTCAGTATGTCAAGGTGTTTCAGGCCATAGATGCTGATCCACAGGAAATGTGTGTCTGCAAATAGAGCTTTTGCATCCATTCTGGGAGAAAAAGTTCAGCAGAAATTTTCAAAATAGCTATGAGAACTGCAGAGGCCGATTGCTATACTGTACCTCATAATATCAATGTTTTGAAAAAGTTATCACCCCTTTATCTGTCTCTGGTCAGTTTGCAAGACATTTATTGATGTTCTGAAAAATAAAGTCTACTACATTTGTCAGAATATCAAGAAATGTAAGATACAGACATACTGTTTTAAATGGGTTGTCCATGATTTTTAAAAAGATGACCTACCCTCTAGGTAGATTGGCAGGGATCTGACACCCCTGTGGAGCTGCTGTTTCCTTGTAGCTTCAGCGCCAGAAGTCGTCTCCATCCATTCTGTAGTGGATGAAACTGGTAAATGCCATGTCGCTCCCCTTGAAGTGAAAGGGAGCAGCGCTGCACTTACCAGTAGAGATGAACGTTTTATTCAAAACTTCGATTAGGCTGCTTCGCTAACTACACAATATATTGACCTGTGAAGTTCCAAAGCCGAGTTCCACCACCAGAGCTTCGGTGTACCTTCAGTAGAGGAAGACTACACAACTGCTATGGGGCCTGGGGCGAGGGGGCCCAACGCTGACAACCTTCTTTTTCTACCCAATGTAAAAACACTTCATTTTCATGCAACCACCACTGGGGGGAGTTCAAAGCAAACAGGTGAAGCACCTGTTTCACTTTAGTTGAAGGTGGATGAGGCCAGGTGTGACTTTTATAATACAATTTTTTTTTAATTAAAATGTCTTCTGCTTAATAATAACAAAAAACTATAATTCCTTCTATCCCCCAACATCCGCTTTTGGGGGAGAGTTGGAAGGAACCCATAGTCATTAGATGGTCATCCAGTCCCACCAATACTGGTGAGTTCAGCCAACATTTCACTGATATGTATAAATACCTACTCATAATGTTTCTCTCCTACTAGCTGATCCTTGACTGGTTGTCCAATAAATGCTTCAGGACCAGTGAGGATGGTAATTAATCCCTTTCTAACATGTGACTGATCTAACTTTCCAAAAAAAAAACTAGATAAGGTTAAACTGGGCAGAAACCACAGATATTGGATGGAAGATGACTGGAAAAAAGCATTATAGATGGATGCCCAAACTTGAGATGTTTTGATTAAAAAAGAGAAGCATATACAGTATGAGATGAAAATCCAATTAGATACTGTGAGAGTGTTTAAAGGGCCTGTTTAATACTGGTGACCTATACTCAGGATAGGCCATCAGTATGTGATCAGTGGGAGTCCGACACCCTTCATGATCAGCTGTTTGAAGAGGTTGCGGTGCTTCGGTGAGCACCATGGCCTCTTCATGTCTTACCAAGCACAGTGCCGCCCATTGGATAGCAGCTGTTCTTGCTTTTGCAGCTCAGCTTTATTCACTTGAATGGGACTGAGCTATGCCTAGGCCACATGACTGTTGAACATGATGTCACTAGCTTAGAAATAGGGTGCGATGCTCAAGGTCTCTTCAAACAGCTGATCAGTAGGGATTCCAGGAGTCAAACCACCACTGATCCAATTATAAGCCCCTATCCTGAGAATAGTTCAGTATTAAAAACTTGGACAACCCCTTTAATGTCTTCTGTTAACCATGAAGGAGGAGATTATAGTATTCAGAGGGGAGATTTACAATAGCTGTGGTACTGTCTAAAAAGGACTTGGTGGTACCCATGTCAAAAATCCACCCTACTCCTTTCTTGTGGAATGAGCTTCAAACATGAGACACCAAACAAAGTAGCATTGAATGGTAGAGATTAGATGTGTTTCTCAACAATATACACTGCCTGTCCCAAAAAAAAGTTGCCACCAAAAAAAAAAAAGGTCACACACTCTAATATTTCATTGGACCGCCTTTAGCTTTGTTTACGGCGCGGATTCGCTGTGGCATTGTTTCGATAAGCTTCTGCAATGTCACAAGATTTATTTCCATCCAGTGTTGCATAAATTTTTCACCAAGATCTTGCATTGATGATGGTAGAGTCTGACTGCTGCGCAAAGCCTTCTCCAGCACATCCCAAAGATTCTCAATGGGGTTAAGGTCTGGACTCTGTGGTGGCCAATCCATGTGTGACAATGATGTCTCATGCTCCCTGAACCCCTCTTTTACAATTTGAGCCCAATTAATTCTGGCAATGTCATCTTAGAATATGCCCGTGCCATCAGGGAAGAACAAATCCATTGATGTAACCTGGTCATTCAGTATGTTCAGGAAGTCAGCTGACCTCATTCTTGGAGCACATACTGTTGCTGAACCTAGACCTGACCAACTGCAGCAACCCCAGATCATAGCACTGCCCCCACAGGCTTGTACAGTAGGCACTAGGCATGATGGGTGCATCACTTCATCTGCCTCTCTTCTTACCCTGATGGGCCCATCACTTTGGAACAGGGTAAATCTGGACTCATCAGACTACATAACCTTCTTCCATTGCTCCAGAGTCCAATCTTTATGCTCCCTAGCAAATTGAAGCCTTTTCTTTCTGTTTTGCCTCACTGATTAGTGGTTTTCTTACGGCTACACAGCTGTTCAGTCCCAATCCTTTGAGTTCCCTTTGCATTGTGCGTGTGGAAATGCTCTTACTTTCACTATAAAACATAGGCCTGAGTTCTACTGTTTTTTTTTCTTCGATTTGATTTCACCAAACATTTAAGTGATCGCCGATCACGATCATTCAGGATTTTTTTTCACCACATTTCTTCCTCGAATATGATGAATACCCACTATCCTTCCAGTTTTTAATAATGCGTTGGACAGTTCTTAACCCAATTTTAGTCGTTTCTGCAATCTCCTTAGATGTTTTCTCTGCTTGATGCATGCCAATGATTTGACCCTTCTCAAACAGACTTTTCCACGACCACGAGATGTGTCTTTCGACATGGTTGTTTAAGAAATGAGAAGCAACTCATTGCACCAGTTGGGGTTAAATAACTTGTTGCCAGCTGAAAGATAATCGCCCATGCAGTAATTATCCAATAGGAGGCTCAGAACTATTTGCTTAGTTAAATCCAGGTGACAACTGGATTTGGAGAGCCCATGTAGTAGGGGTAGTTGACTTGTAGAGATGGCCTTGCGGTTCGCCCGGCGGTCATTTCGCGGCAAACTTTGCTCGTTCGTGGTTCGCCGAAGAGGCGGACATATGGCGATGTCCACCGGTGACAAATTTTTAAAAATTGTGAAGAACTTTGTGCAGTAAGTTTGAGTGCACGCCAAAGCCGACATTGCCACAGGTGTGGGATCGCGGTACATCGGGTCAGTGTTTTCCTGCTTGTCCTGTTATTCTTCATCGATATCACTGTTTAATGCACACGTCACTTTTTAACTATTTCAGCACTTTATTTATGTAAGATTAAGAAGCTCTGGAAGCTATTTAAATGAATGAATTTTACACGTGTACACATATGTCATATGTAATTTCACTGATCATGTTTGTAATAGTTAGAATATGTTTATTGACACTATCATGTAAGTTTTGAGATCAAGATATGTTTTTAATCTTTGTATTCAGATGTTAAGGAGTTAATGCACTAATTATGTATTGATCACGTGATATGACGCAATCAGCTGTGGGTGTATATATATTGTTCACTATGTCCAGTTACTTTGCTTGAGAAAGGCTCTAATATAGAGCCGAAACGTCGCCATTGCCACTGAGGTGAATAAAGTATTTTTTTTATTTTATTTTTTGGAGTGCTGCCTTTTTCCTACCTATTGTTGTGGGATTGACTTTTCCCAGTGGGCCGTGCACCCATTACCGTCTGGAGGCTGTGCTGCCCTTTTTTTCATTTTATATACACTCACCTAAAGAATTATTAGGAATACCATACTAATACGGTGTTGGACCCCCTTTTGCCTTCAGAACTGCCTTAATTCTACGTGGCTTTGATTCAACAAGGTGCTGATAGCATTCTTCATAAATGTTGGCCCATATTGATAGGATGGCATCTTGCAGTTGATGGAGATTTGAGGGATGCACATCCAGGGCACGAAGCTCCCGTTCCACCACATCCCAAAGATGCTCTATTGGGTTGAGATCTGGTGACTGTGGGGGCCATTTTAGTACAGTGAACTCATTGTCATGTTCAAGAAACCAATTTGAAATGATTCGAGCTTTGTGACATGGTGCATTATCCTGCTGGAAGTAGCCATCAGAGGATGGGTACATGGTGGTCATGAAGGGATGGACATGGTCAGTAACAATGCTCAGGTAGCCCGTGGCATTTAAACGATGGCCAATTGGCACTAAGGGGCCTAAAGTGTGCCCAGAAAACATCCCCCACACCATTACACCACCACCACCAGCCTGCACAGTGGTAACAAGGCATGATGGATACATGTTCTCATTCAGGTTTACGCCAAATTCGGACTCTACCATTTGAATGTCTCAACAGAAATCGAGACTCATCAGACCAGGCAACATTTTTCCAGTCTTCAACAGTCCAATTTTGGTGAGCTTGTGCAAATTGTAGCCTCTTTTTCCTATTTGTAGTGGAGATGAGTGGTACCCGGTGGGGTCTTCTGCTGTTGTAGCCCACCTTTTTTTCCCATTCTGACATTCAGTTTGGAGTTCAGGAGATTGTCTTGACCAGGACCAGAACCCTACATGCATTAAATGTGATTGGTTGACTAGATAATCGCATTAATGAGAAATAGAACAGGTGTTCTTAATAATTCTTTAGGTGAGTGTATATATATATTGTGAGAAGGCACAGGGTGCCATAATAGATGATAGATACGTGTCACCGAGGTGCCTGGCCTCGGTGAAATGAACCGGTAATGTTTCATCAGTAACCCTAGGTTACTGACAGTTGCTAGCGGTAGTTTAGCTGCTAGCTGCAGCTGATCCGGGCCGGGTTTCATTGGAGTAGTCAAAGAGCAGGGTGGGATGACTACTCCCACGTATCCAGGCCAGGTGTTGACTGGCCTATTTAAGCCAGGAATCCCAGGAGAGCTGGGGGTGTGGTTCCTAGTCTGGAAGTGTAACAGACTGGGAGTAAAGCTGTGTGGTGTGTTGCTGTGGATAAGCCTGCCGTGGCCTAATCTTTTTTCCCCCTCTCCAGCGGGTGATGGAACTCTGGAGCTACAGAGGACTGTGAGTTAGACCATTTCATATGAACTTTTTCTTTGTGTTTACCCGCTGAAGTAAGCGAGCATTTGTTTAAAGCTGTGTTTGAACAAAATAAAAGACTATTGTTTAAATGACACCTGAAGTCACTGTTTGAGCTGATCCCCACAAGTGGTGTCGGATGCGGGCATAAACCCGCGGTCGAATTACATGTCCTGGGTCAAAGCTGCAACACAGAGCCAACCCACACCAGCTGCCATGGAGGAAGTGATTAAGCACCTGGTGCAGGCAAACTTGCAGCAACAGAAAGCACATACGGACGCCATGCAAGCCCAGCAAGAGACCAACAAGCTGCTCATTCAGCAGATGGCCGTTCTGACCGACGCCGTTCGCACCCGGGAAAGTTCAACTCCTCCCACTCCAAATGATGGTCACCGTGTCAGGAGGACTGTGAGGGAAGCTTTACAAAAGATGACCCTGGAGGATGACGTTGAGGCTTTCCTCACGGTGTTCGAGCGGGTGGCTGACCGGGAAAAGCTACCACCGGATCAATGGGCTGAAGTCCTGGCCCCGTATTTAACTGGGGAGCCCCAAAAGGCCTATTATGATCTTGCCCTGCAGGACGCAAAAGAGTACCCCAAATTAAAAGCCGAGATCCTGGCACGGCTAGGTGTTACTTTGGCGGTGCGAGCCCAAAGGGTACAGTACTGGACCTATTGCCGGGACAAACCTCCGAGGTCCCAGCTATTTGACTTGCTACATCTGGTTCAAAAGTGGTTGCAGCCAGAGGTTTGCTCCCCTGCTGAAATGGTGGAGCGTGTAGTCATGGACCGGTACATGCACTCCCTTCCTCACCCCATTCAGTGCTGGGTTACACAGGGTGACCCCCAGACAGCAGATGACCTGGTGGGACTAGTGGAGAGATTCCATGCCATGGAGAAGTCCCTGGGCGGTCCAGGGAACCTGAAATCAACATATTGGGGGGCCCGGAAGGACTCAGATAGTCAGAGACTAGGGGCCAAGCCTACTCGAGAGGGTCGTGTCAAGGCCAGGGGGATGCCTGAACCCATACCCAGAGGAATCTCTCGGGAAATCATTTGCTGGAGATGTCGGGCCCCAGGTCACATGGTAGCCCAGTGTCCCCTCACCACGGAGCCCATGGACTGTTCTGTGGGCCGGCGCAGTTCCCTCTTTGCGCAGCCAGCTTGCAGCGCCGTACCCACAGGGGGGGAGGGACCCCAGATGTGTACTCTAACCGTCAATGGAACTCTGGTCTCAGGACTATTGGACTCAGGGAGCTTGGTCACCCTGATCTCGGCCTCTCTTCCTCATGTGTTGGTCCCTGGGAAAAATCTGGGAGTCACATGTATTCATGGGGACACCAGAGTTTACCCGGTGGCCCAGGTTACTCTGGAGACAGAGTGGACTGCCCTGACCCACCATGTGGGAGTAGTGAAATGCTTACTACATGAGGTTATTATTGGCCGTGACTGCCCCCTGTTCTGGGACCTGTGGGCAAAGGTTGCTATGCCGAATCACCGCACCGGCCCATGCAACCCTGTGGGTGGGAGTCCAGAGGCGACCCAGGAGTTTCCTCTGACTGTCCTGCTAGGAGACAATGAGGAAGAGGATACCCCAGAGGAAAATGTCCCCGACTTGGAGGTATCCCGGGGAAAGTTTGGTACAGCCCAACTTCGAGATTTGACCTTAAAAGGGGCACTAGAGAATGTGGAGGTCCTTAATGGGGTTCCGCAAGAGCCTGGGGTCGACCAACGGTTTCCACACTTTGCCCTGAATCAGGATCTATTATACCGGGTGACCAAGATACGGGACGAAGTGATAGAGCAGCTACTAGTCCCGGGACCATATCGACGTATGGTTATGGACATGGCCCATTCCCATGTGTTAGGTGGTCACCTGGGTGCAGACAAAACACTTGAGAGGGATCCTACAACGATTTTATTGGCCGGGGTGTTACCGAGAGATTAGGGAATTCTGTCAATCATGTCCAGTTTGTCAGGTCACTTCCCCAGTAGCACACTTCCGTAGCCCTCTCGTTCCCTTACCAATCATTGAGGTCCCCTTTGAAAGGATAGCAATGGACTTGGTAGGCCCATTGGTGAAGTCCGCTAGGGGGCATCAGTACATCCTCGTAATCGCTGATTACGCTACCCGGTACCCCGAGGCTGTTCCCCTACGGAACCCCACGTCCAAAAATATTGCCCGGGAGTTGTTCCATGTCTTCTCCCGAACGGGTATTCCCAAAGAGATTCTTACAGATCAGGGGACCCCGTTTATGTCAAAAGTGATGAGGGAACTGTGCAAAGTTTTAAGAGTCACTCAGCTGCGAACCTCCGTATACCATCCTCAGACGGATGGCCTTGTGGAGCGTTTTAATAAGACCCTAAAGGCCATGCTGAGGAAGGTTGTAGAGAAGGATGGGCGGGACTGGGATTGTCTGTTACCATACCTACTGTTCTCTATTAGAGAAGTGCCCCAGTCCTCCACAGGTTTTTCACCTTTTGAATTACTATATGGCAGACACCCCAGAGGTCTCTTGGATGTGGCAAAGGAAACGTGGGAAAGTGAGGCCACTCCCTACAAGAGTGTAGTAGAGCATGTAGCACAGATGCAAGAGAGGATGGCAAGGGTGATGCCCATTGTAAAGGAACATATGCTTCAGGCTCAGGAGGCACAGGCCCGGGTATATAATAGGTCCGCTTGTATAAGACAGTTTAATCCGGGAGATAGGGTGTTAGTGTTAGTCCCTACTGTCGAAAGCAAATTCCTAGCCAAATGGCAGGGTCCCTACGAGATAGTGGAAAAAGTGGGAGAGGTCAATTATAGGGTACACCAGCCAGGGAAGAGAAAGCCCTACCAGATATACCATGTCAATCTGATCAAACTCTGGAAGGAGAGAGACCCACCTGAAGCTTCGTGCCTGGTGGCTCAACAGGGGTCCACCATTGAAGCTGTTAAAATTTCAGAGACCCTATCCCCCTCCCAAAAACAACAGTTTAGGGAACTGCTGCAGAGGAATACGGGTCTCTTCACAGAAACCCCTGGCCGTACCAATGTGATAGTACATGAGATCCTCACAGATCCCCAAGTGAGGGTGAACTTAAAACCCTATAGGATCCCTGAAGCCCGCCGGGACGTGATTTCCAAAGAGGTTAGGAGGATGATGGAGCTAGGGGTGATTGAAAGGTCTAAAAGTGGCTGGTCCAGCCCCATAGTGTTAGTGCCAAAACCAAACGGGGAGTGGAGATTCTGCAATGACTACCGCAAGCTTAATGAAGTGTCCACAGTTGATACTTACCCTATGCCCAGGGTAGATGAGCTGGTCGAACGGCTAGGCCCCGCAAGGTATATTAGCACCTTAGATCTCACTAAAGGATACTGGCAGATCCCACTGTCGCAAGAGGCTAAGGAGAAGACTGCGTTCTCTACACCTGAGGGGTCTTTTCAGTATGTAAGAATGCCGTTTGGCTTGCAGGGGGCCCCTGCCACCTTCCAAAGGGCTATGGACCAAGTACTACGGCCCCATAAGGAGTATGCCGCGGCGTACTTAGATGACATTGTCATTTTTAGTCGCGATTGGGAAAGCCATCTCAGAAAGGTTCAGGCCATCCTTGATGCTCTAAGGAAGGCGGGGTTTACGATAAACCCAGCCAAATGTGCCCTAGGCATGGAGGAAACCAGATACCTGGGCTACGTAGTGGGGAGAGGGGAGATTAAACCCCAGCTTAACAAGGTAGAAGCCATTCAGAATTGGCCCCGTCCACTAACTAAGAAGCAGATCAAGGCATTTCTGGGTATTGTGGGCTACTATAGGCGGTTTGTCCCCAGGTTCGCAGAAATAGCGGTTCCCCTGACTGACCTGACAAAGGGCACAAAGTCTGCTATGGTGAAGTGGTCCCCAGAAGCGGAAAGGGCCTTTCAAGAGCTTAAACAGGCCCTGTGTAAGCAACCAGTGTTGATAGCCCCGGATTTCTCCCGTGAGTTTGTGGTCCAGACCGATGCCTCTGATGTGGGTCTGGGTGCAGTCATGTCTCAGGTAGTGAATGGAGAAGAGCACCCAGTGATGTACCTGAGTAGAAAACTGTCCCCAGCAGAAAGGAATTATGCCATCGTTGAGAAGGAGTGTCTGGCCGTAAAATGGGCACTAGACTCCCTGAGGTACTATTTACTAGGAAGGAGGTTTAGGTTAGTATCAGACCATGCTCCCCTAAGGTGGATGCGAGAGAAGAGGGGGAATAATGCTCAAGTTACCCGCTGGGTCCTTGCACTTCAAGATTTCTCCTTCTCAGTAGAACACAGGCCAGGCAAGATGCAAGGGAATGCGGACGCCCTGTCAAGGGTACACAGTCTGGGGGCTAAAGATGTCCAAGCCCCCGGCTTTGGACAGAGGGGGGGGATATGTGAGAAGGCACAGGGTGCCATAATAGATGATAGATACGTGTCACCGAGGTGCCTGGCCTCGGTGAAATGAACCGGTAATGTTTCATCAGTAACCCTAGGTTACTGACAGTTGCTAGCGGTAGTTTAGCTGCTAGCTGCAGCTGATCCGGGCCGGGTTTCATTGGAGTAGTCAAAGAGCAGGGTGGGATGACTACTCCCACGTATCCAGGCCAGGTGTTGACTGGCCTATTTAAGCCAGGAATCCCAGGAGAGCTGGGGGTGTGGTTCCTAGTCTGGAAGTGTAACAGACTGGGAGTAAAGCTGTGTGGTGTGTTGCTGTGGATAAGCCTGCCGTGGCCTAATCTTTTTTCCCCCTCTCCAGCGGGTGATGGAACTCTGGAGCTACAGAGGACTGTGAGTTAGACCATTTCATATGAACTTTTTCTTTGTGTTTACCCGCTGAAGTAAGCGAGCATTTGTTTAAAGCTGTGTTTGAACAAAATAAAAGACTATTGTTTAAATGACACCTGAAGTCACTGTTTGAGCTGATCCCCACAATATATATATATATATATATATATACAGTGTATATATATATTTATGGTCAGGGCTAGGAAGACGTCGGCGTACGCAGAGACTCCTGCCCTGAGCAAGGTGGCTGAATTATGCCGGGAGCCACGACGAGGGTACACCAAGAAAAGGGGGCATACCCAGTGAAACCTTGAAAAAGGGGCGGGGGGGAGGGGCGTGAAGCTCGGGCGCCTGGCTGGACGGAAGCGAGAGGTATATATGGCCAGACGCCCCTCCCACAAATACAGGCTGGTACCAGCCTTACCTATTTATGGTCAGGGCTAGGAAGACGTCGGCGTACGCAGAGACTCCTGCCCTGAGCAAGGTGGCTGAATTATGCCGGGAGCCACGACGAGGGTACACCAAGAAAAGGGGGCAAAAGCAACCATTAGTAACAACATTTTATTACATGATTTACAAAGCCAAAGAACAAAAGGCACGAGAGATCTCTAATTGAGGATCAGGAATATACCTAGTGTAGCAAGAGGACCGCCACCGCCCCATGCTCCGAATGACGTGAGCTGGCACCTGATGTCGTGAAGCGGCTGAAGCTGCCCCTATGCGGAAGGAATGCCCTGATATAACTTTGGGGTCGTATCCTAGGCCTTGGGCAAGAGCACGGATGCAGGAAATGAACCGTGTGGCGGTAAGGGGTTTGCCGGCGTGCGGCAGGAGAGGACTGTCTGGCAAACCGACCCGGATGTGTAATAATAATTGGTGCAGCACCTGAACTGGGCACCATATGTTGGAGGTCGGATAAAACCTGATTGCGGTAGGGGGACCCGTCTGACTGGTTTTGGTAGAGGGTAGGAGGAGAGTGTAGCAACCTCGGCCCCAAGACAGATGCTGTTTCAACGGGTGACCCTGACGGTTCGGCCCGGCTAAAACTTCCCCAGGCCTAAGAAACCCATAAAAAATGAGGTACATGGCTGCTTTCAAGACCAAACTAGTGGAGGGCCCAAAAGGACAACCGTCCAAAGACGAGGAGAGAGCCCTAAACAACTCGCTAGACACGGGTTGCCTACGGCTACGGGACCCCTTACCCTCCTTCTGAATACCCCGAAGGGTGGCCTTAATGACCTGAAAAGAGAAAAAGGACCCGCGGTGTGGATCAACCAGCATGAAGTGGTGTTGAAGCCCGGCTAAATAGTTTGATGGTATTGTGTGACAGCCCCAGTTGGTAGTGACAATGGGCTAAAAAGGCCATGATGTGAGCAGTTTCGGTATGATGACCCCTTGGATGAGTTCTGGAGAATTTATCATACGCTCTCAAACCGGCCTGGTAATTCCTCGCCGTATTACGTGACAGAGACTTTCTGACCAGACCCTTGGCTTCGTCAATGAGGACATCTAGCCCAGGGTGAGGGTGCTGAAATGGGGCACGGGCGCTCCTGACCGATCCGCGTCGGGCACTTCCTGAAAAAAAAACCGGAAAATTAAAGCGGGAAAGAGCGTCCGCGGCCTTATTCTGCTCGCCTGATATGTGTATACACCGGAAATGAAAATTGTGGCGGAGGGACAGCCAGACTAGCTTGCGCAAAAATGCCATGATCTTGAACGACTGGGCCCTGCCTTTGTTAACGATGTCCACCAAGGTCTGACTATCCGTAACAAAGGACACGGAAGAATTAGACCAAAGGTGGCCCCAAACCTGGGCTGCCGCCACGATGGGATATAGCTCCAGGAGGGGAGAGGATTTAAGAGCAGCTGGATCTGAGGCCAATTCTGGCGGCCATCCGGCGGCCAACCAATGGGACCTGAAAATGGCAGCGAACCCGAAAGACCCCGCGGCATCAGAAAAGACGAGAGGAGAAGCTGAACCCCACTGTGGCACGAACAGCGAAATGCCATTCCAATTGGACAGGAAACTGTCCCACATGCACAGGTCCGCGATGGCATGACCGTCGAGATGGACAACAGAATCCTGCTCTGGAGCGGAGGGCAACAGGCATAATAATCTGGCGAGAAAGGTCCTGCCTTGGGGCATGATTCTGGTGGCGAAATTAAGCATCCCCAGCAAGGATTGCAACTCGACCTTGGTCTAAGAGTGGGACCGGACCGCTTGAGAGATGGCTGATCGAATCCGGTGCAATTTCTCGCTGGGGAGGCTGGCCTCCATCTTAACTGTATCCAGAATTATGCCCAAAAAGGTGACCCTGGTGGCCGGACCCTCCGTCTTGGCGGCAGCGACAGGGACCTGAAGACGGGCAAAAATATCCAAAAGAGTGTGAGGAATGGATGGGACCTGACTAGGACTTTCTACCATAAGGAAGTCATCCAGGTAGTGAACGACCATGGATAACCCGCCATGATGGATGAGGATCCAGTGTAGTGCTTTGGCCAGTTGATCGAAAAGCCACGGGCTACTTTTAGACCCGAAAGTGAGGCGGTTGGCGAAGTAGTAATTATCTGCCCACTTGAAGCCGTAATACTTCCAAAGCTGTGGATGGATAGGAAGCTGCTTGAAAGCATCAGCTATATCTACTTTAGCCAACCAAGCCCCGGCCCCTGCAAGCAAAATGTACTGAATGGCCTCGTCGACCGAGGAATATTGCATTGAATATTCCTCGGATGGGATGAGTGAATTGAGACTCGGGATGGCCGACATATGAGGCGCAGAGAGGTCGTAAATGAGACGCTTTTTATTAGATGAAAGTTTAGTAACAAGACCAATGGGACTGATGCGCCAAGACTGGAAAGGAATGTCTGAGAACGGACCGATGACAAACCCCTTGTCGACCTCCAGTTGGATGAGAGAGGTGACTGCCTCAGGATCGCTGGCCGCAGATAACAGGTTAGGGCCCGTCCAACAGCCCTGCGGGAGAGTAATGAGGCCCGTATGAAAACCCTCTCGGAACCCATCCAACAAGAAGGAGACAAAAAGCCGATCAGGGTGGTCCCGCAGAAGAGCAGCCAGTAACCCCAAATTAATGTCGGCTAGTCAGGAATCCTTGGCTGCCCTCCTGGGACAGGAGGAGCGGGGATGGGCCCGAAAACAAAGGGAACAAATATGGAGCGCCCGGCAGGAATTGAAGGCACATCCCTTGGCATTAAAGTTATTGCAAACCTGGTTGCCCCCGAGGAACACGATGGGTCTGCCCAGCTTATCTAACAACGGGGAAGACCTAGATGACCCAGAAGGACCTGCCGAGGGAGCTGACTGTGGGGCTTGCACCGGATTGGGACACCAGTCGGTAGAATGAAAAATGGACTGGCAGGTAGCACAGAGGGGGGCCTTGAGACCCGCAAAATGCCGGCAAAACAATTCCATATCCAGCTCCGCCCAGCTAGACACGAACTGGAACTGACTCAGAGCGGCCGCGGCTTTAGCCGAAAAAGAACGATGATAATCGTAAAATGCCGTGCCACCGTATTTGTGCCCCAAGTCCGTAATCCGGTACAAGTAAGTGTCCAGCTCTTCCCTGCGATCTGGCTGAGCAGAACACACCACGTCCCTGTAAAGGCTGAAAGCCAGGACAAACTCGGAAATAGATAGTTTTCTATTAAGCCGAGCATCCTTAGCTCTCAACACCACAGAAACCTCTCCGCAGTTGACGACCCGATTCTCTGAAATATCCTGGGAGGCAATAAGGATGGATGCGAGGTTCACGTCCTTGCCCGCCAGGATATCCTTTTTAATATGCTCGGGAACAAAGTGGGAAGGGGCGATCTGAGGTGTGACAGAAGGCCTACCTGCAACGTCCAGCGGAATGGCAGGGGTGACTGCCGACCCTGGAAATTGCGGTGGAACCGTGGGCCTGGATTCCAAAACCGCTACCCTAGCCTGAATGTCCGAAACTGAGCCAGCCAGCCCAGTGATGGACGACTGAATCTGAGCTAGGGCCAGCTGTATAGCATCCAGGTTGGAAGGGCCCGCCATCGGGGCCGGGGCCGTCATCAGCAGGCGATACAATTCGGCCTTGCGGGCAGACGCCGGATGCCGTATCCCCCTGCGGTTGAGTTCGGCGACCAATCTAGGCACCGTCCAGCTTCTTAATGATGCACCGCTGTCGCGCCCTGAGACGGGAGTTCCAGGCATGGAGACGTTATCGTCCATATCGGAGGAGACGTGGGACATATTTGACCTGAGAAAAAAGATGAGTAAAGTACACCTAGAAAAAGCAACGATACAGACGTATGCGAAGAGGCCGGACGGAAGAATTGTGAGAAACAATAAAAGTGAAAAAATGCCCATCGGACGAACCACCTACCTGGTAGGACACGAATGGATTTGGAAGCACGGCTCCAAAACCCCAAATGCTAAAGATGGAGCAGAGAGCGCCCCGGAATTGCCTGGCTGAAAATGTAGAACGCGTACAACTAAAGTCCGAACTAAAGGGAGGAACAATACAACGACAGAATTAAAGAACATATACAAACCCCCTGAATAACCCGGAGACACAGACAACCTGGGCGATCCAGGGACATTGACAACCTGGGCGATCCAGGGACATTGACAACCTGGGCGATCCAGGGACATTGACAACCTGGGCGATCCAGGGACATTGACAACCTGGGCGATCCAGGGACATTGACAACCTGGGCGATCCAGGGACATTGACAACCTGGGCGATCCAGGGACATTGACAACCTGGGCGATCCAGGGACACTGACAACCTGGGCGATCCAGGGACACTGACAACCTGGGCGATCCAGGGACATTGACAACCTGGGCGATCCAGGGACATTGACAACCTGGGCGATCCAGGGACATTGACGACCTGGGCGATCCAAGGACCCCGCAAAAGGGGGAACCGGGAGCCAGAAGCCAAATGCAAGAGAAAACGCTGACTTAAAACAGTAACATGAAAAACCCCCTCGACTAGACCGCAAATTCTGGCACTATGATGCTGAAGGATTTTAACCCTGAAATATAAGCGTGAATTTATCATTATTGGTTTTTTTTTTTTGGTTTTTTTTACACAACACCCCTTTTTTTTTTTTTTTTCTTTTTTATACCAGC
This sequence comes from Bufo gargarizans, assembly GCF_014858855.1. Lineage (NCBI taxonomy): Eukaryota > Metazoa > Chordata > Amphibia > Anura > Bufonidae > Bufo > Bufo gargarizans. The sequence continues at coordinate 58,840,034 of NC_058089.1, forward strand.
CAGCATTGCTGCTCTGAAAATGGGCCCACGTATGGTATAATAAACCCGCTGGTAACCTGCTGGAGGGGTTTAGGAGGCATGAATGTATCGAAGCCCCCCTGGACACAGGAGTACCCCTGCACCATAACCTCAGAATTTGTGAATACTTTCAGTGCTGACAGCGCAGTTTCAAAAGCATACAAACATAGCCTCGCCCTGACACAGGAGTACCCCTGCACCATAACATCAGAATTTGTGAGTACTTTCAGTGCAGACAGCGCTGTTTCAAAAGCATACAAACATAGCCTCGCCGTGACTCTGCCACTGGCCCTTTAACTCTTTTATGACCCTTATGCAGAGCGGCATAATACGGAAGCGCGCTGAGCTAGGACACCGCTCCCCCGACCCAGCCGCCTGTGCCTGCGTGGGCGGAACATGCTGGGGGAGAGCGGCATCCCCACCGGGCAACCCCCCAAAGCCAGGGACCAGGCCGAACGTGAAACTAGGCTGGAGCGGGGACGCTACACCCCGATTACCTGGCAGGCTGGCGGCGGAGCTGGCGACAGAGGCACGTGACCGCGATACCCGGAAGTGACGACACTGAAGGAGGGAGCGTAAGCCGCAGTGATGCGTGAAGCTCGGGCGCCTGGCTGGACGGAAGCGAGAGGTATATATGGCCAGACGCCCCTCCCACAAATACAGGCTGGTACCAGCCTTACCTATATATATATATATATATATATATATATAAAATCATAGTTTAGTAAAAAAAAATTATACACCTAAGCCTCGCCAAGTCTATTTATTCCTGGATCTCAGAATTCACGGTAATACACCCTTTAAGGTAGAACCATTAAAATGACTTTCATCATACAAAACTGTATCAGACTATTTCAAGTTTGGCTATGTAAGATTATGGGATCAGTGATTTTTCTCGATTTAGAAATTCTTTCTAAATCTTTCCACTGGTTTCTCTAAGCCTATGACCTCATTAGTTAGGGGTCACTCCATAGAAACAGATAAACATCCAGTATTTCATACAGTAGAGATAATGATCGTATTGTATGTAATGCAATTATTTTTTCTGGCAGCTCAAATAGCAAAAAAACTGAACTTTTGTATGTAATGATGGATCGGGTATTTTTTGTTGAATAGTCACAATAATGCCCCTTATATCACAACTAAATTAATAAACTAGATGTAATTATAAAACACACTCAAATATCAATCATCCAGATCAAGAAGAATGGGCAATCCTCAAAAGATGGTGCCTAGAAAGCTTTCCACATTTATTTATCAATTGTATCAATATTTTCCTTCAGCTAGTGAGTAGTGACAGTTTTGAGAGGTTTTCTCGTTTTATGTTTTAAGAGGACATAGCTATGTAGTCCAAACATTTATAATTTGATTGTGGTCAATTACTGTATGTAGTGGAGTGTATGGAGTAAATGAGCAAGGTTTGGCTTGATATAAAAGGTCTCCTCTAATTTAAGAAACCAGACCTATATGAAAAGCCATGCAACATTTTCTAAATTATTGACCCCCAAAATGTCTTCTTCTATGAGCTAGTAAAATAAAGATGTGTGTAGTATTCTAAAGCCTCTGCACCATCTATTCTACTTCACTTATTGGTTTACAATCTCTATTATTTTAATTTTCAAATAATATCAAAGAGTAAAGAGTCATTACTTTAAGGTTATGGGCCCCAAGAGTTAAGGGATTTATGGACCTAACCTGAGCCCGCTCCCACTATGTCCTTTAAAACCAGTTGCTACTCTTTATTGACATGTGCCACCGAAACAATAGTCTAGCAACTATTCCTTATTGATGGCAGTTAAAGTGAATAATCCCTATGGCTGAGGTTCATTTAAAGGGATTGTCCCACTAAAAATATTTAACATTTTTTAAACCAGCACCTGGACCTGGATACTTTTGTAAGGGTGGTTTAAGATCTGCATTCTGGATTCCGTTATGGCTTATCGTTATAATATGGTTATAACGGAAAATAACTGAATCCATAAGACGGAAGTCAAAACGGAAGCCTTTAAGAGGCATTTCGTTATGATCCGTCTTCATAGAAGTCTAAAGGGAATCATAACAGATCCGTCTGGTTCCTGTTATGCAAGACGGAAAACAAAGTCCTGTAGACAGGAATTTTTTCTCCGTTCTGCATAATGGAAATTGGACGGATCCGTTATGAGTTCCATAGACTTCTATAAGACGGAATGCCTTTTAAATGCTTCTGTTTTGCATTCCGTCATAATACAAGTCTATGGGCAGTATAACGGATCCGTCATTCTGTCATGTTATAACGGAAAGCCATAACGGAATCCAGAACGCAGATGTGAACCCACCCTAATTTGCATATAATAAAATTTTGTATAGGCACTGAGTTATTCAATAAAACGTATCTGCATAAAGCCACCTACTGTTTGTTATTTTCCTTATTCCTCTGTTCATCACTGAGGTGGTCGCACATGCTCATTTCTATCTGACAACTGCCACTAGCCAGATCTACAGTTAGAAGCTGTAACGTCCTCCTCTCCCACTTTCTTAGAGTGTCATATGACCCTTCATCTTCTTAGTCCCTCTTGCCCCCCAATTCTTACAGTAAATACCTGGCATGGTTATGATTTCAATGTGTATCTTGTTATTATGTTTCCCCTATCATGTCCCACATGTGCAAGGTCCACCAATTGAAATGATTTTGGAAGTGTACCGTGAGAAGAAAGTGTGTTGTTCTGATTTGACATGCTTATTAAAACAAAATCATGTTAATATTTCAGAGGCTCTATTAATTAGACTTTTATTAAGCTTGATGCAACCACGGAGTAGAATTTGTAAGCTATCCTTGTGTTTGCATGGGTTTCTTCTGGGTAGTCTAGTTTCCTCCCACACTCCCAAAACATAACGATAGATAATTTGTCTTTCCATGAAAATTGGGCCTAGTTTCTGTAGTACCCCAGAGTGGACACTACCATTCCTACATGCTGCTACTGTCTCTAATGGCTAACAAAAAATATCATCTGTATTTGATTTTGTAGCTCATGTATTGTATTTCATGCACTATGCCTGGTTGTCCAGAAGGTGGCAGTGTATCTGGCAGAGTACCTTTAGATAGAATGGAACTTACCATTCCATTCTCCCCCTTTTTGGGCAGAAGTGGGTTACTCCTGCTTCCTACCAAGTGAGGGGTTGCATGAAGCTATAGTTTATTCAGTCAAGGGTGAAATTGAGAGTTAGAAGGAGATGAGAAGCCCCCTGACTCTGTATAGTCAATGCAAGTTTATTCAAGTAAAACTGTTGAACTTTACCAAGTCTGGAATCTTACTCCACCAACTATCACTCTCCTTTTTTTTGCTGCGGAGCCTAACCCTGGAAACAACAGTATCCAGGTAGGAGCACCATGACGCACACAAAACTAATAGGGCCGCATCACCACTCTGCATTCCAAAAAACCTGGGACACGATCAGCCCTGGGGGGGGGGGCACGCTGCATTTCTACCTGAGATAAGTAATAGTGGACAATCTCTGTCAATAAATTACATTTATGGAAAAGCTTTCCTACCTTAGAATTCACAAGAAGTTGGCAACGGTCTAATTGCTTGCAGGTTTTGCTTACTAAGGTTTAAGTAAACTTTAATAATAAAAAAAAAGAAAAAATGGCTTCAAGGCACATCTGTATTACCCTAAAAGGTATCAACCACTTACATTATCTCACGGGTGCCTTTGATTTATTGTGATCAAAAAGAATGATTAAACATGAGCGTGTTCCCTCATTAGTTCTAAACTGTGGTCAGATGGATCCAACACAGTCGCGAAACAAAGTTTATATAATCCCTTGGAATCCTGAGATTCAGCCTAATATGTTCTCATTTTTACTTGTTTTATCTACTATAGATTTTTTTTTCCCTGCCAATTGAAGTTCAACCGTTTCATGTTGTGATAGAATTTCTTCTAATACAAACTATTAAAGAAAAGAATCTGTGTATTATTAGATCTAAAATAATGCTTACAATTTACAGCGAAAGCAGAATAAAAAAATAAAAAAATCAATACCTTATTATTAGCTTCAGGGTTACCAAGCTTAAGTGAAATCTATGTGCACAAACATGTGGGAGAAAAAGCAGATAGAGAATTAAATAATAGACAATGACATAAGATCATTTCCCTGGGCAGTAATTTAGAGTGTTAGTATTTAAAGGGAATGTACCATGAGAAAACGACTTACTGCTTAGGCATCATTCACACGTCAGTGTTTTGGTCACTGATTTCCATCAGTGGTTGGGATCCAAAACCAGGATTGGAGCCTCCGTAGAGATAAGGTATAAGGGAAAGATCTGCGCCTGTTCTGTGTTTATAGCCACACCTGGGTTTGGCTCAAAATCACTGATGGAAATCACTGACCAAAACACTGACGCGTGAATGAGGCATTAAATTGTGATTTGTGTTAAACATATTTTTGGTGACGTTATTTTTTGTTTTCCTTATATTTAAAAAATAAAAATAAAAAAAATCCTACAGTTTTCGCACTGGTCACTAAGCCTAATAATAGGTGCCACTTGTTGGTCTGCACAAATCCATTTTAAGCAGTCATCTCCTTATTATTACAGGCAGGATTACAATGACACATATAAAGATAGACAAATAAATAATACAGGATTCATCATTTAGAATAAGAGATATTACAGCTTTTCTACTCTACATAAGTCACAGAGCATGCCTAAAAAAATCACCCATAGTAGTTTATGAGGTTCCCTCCTGTCCATTATGTCTATGGTCCATGAGGCTGCTGTAAAGCTGTTAAGAACAGCTCAGGGAAGATGGTCGCCCCACGTAATCATGTTCAAGAAATAGAATAAAAAAATCTGCAATCAGCAAACAAAAACAGATAAGAAAAAATGATATGTGACACTATCTAGTTTTAACTGGCAGAAAAAAAAATGATGACATATTCCCTTTAAGGGGTATGTCCAGGATTGGAACAAATATGTTTATTTTTTTTCAAAAGCAGCACTACACCTGAGGTCTGAATGGGGGTCTGATTAACATTGGGGTTTGATCTGAGGTCTGATTGGGGGTCTTATTAAAATTTGAGGTCTGATCAAAAATCTAATTAACATTGGGGTTCTGAGCTGAGGTCTGATTAACATTGAGAGTCTAACTGGTGTATTGAGCGGAGGTCTGATGAACATTGGGGGGGTCTGAGCTGAGGTCTGATGAACATTTGGGGGGTCTGAGCTGAGGTCTGATTAACATTGGGGGGGGGGTCTGAGCTGAAGTCTGGTGAATTTTTTTTTCTTATTTCCTCCTCTAAAACCTTAGTGTGTCTTATGGGCAGGTGCATCTTATAGGGTGAAAAATATCATAATTGGGATATTCTAGTTGGTGGGAATTCATCTAAACACACCGGTCCTTAAAATGAATGTGACACATGTTAGTAAAATGGGTTCTCCACACTTTGAAAATGAATGGCCTATCGGTAGGATAGACTTTCAATATTACATCGGTGGGGATCTGACACTGGGTACCCCTCTTAATCTACTGTTTAAAGGTAAGCGCTCCAATTTACATTGGTCCAGTGATTAAGTCACACTACCAAACGCCATACTTTTAGTAGCCATGGCGCAGGATACAGCAGCTTTGTCCCATTTTCTTGGAGCACCATATACCCTCAGACAGGATGTTGGTGGATTCTACCAATATGTTTGTGTGAAAACTCACTGCACACTATATAAATTGCGAAACTGCACTGTAAATTGTTGACATGTGCATGGAAGTAAATGGTTAATTGCTATGCAAGCTGTTAGAGGCGAGCAAAGCTCTTTAAAATTCGATTCAGCTGCTTGGCCAAATTTGACAAAAAAAATTTGCTTTGTGACGAATTACTTCGTCACAAAGCGCATTTCTTTATACGTAGTGCGTGCAATGACCGGGAGCTGCGATTGCGCTGCTCCCCGTCATTGTACCCCTCAGATGCCGCGATCATACATGATAGTAAAAATGCAGTATAAAATTTACAGAAAAAAAGATTAAATCATACTTACCGCTTCGATTTGCTCACGGCAGGCTGGCTGCCACCATCTTGCTTGAAGATCTGGCGCAAAACCTTCATGCGTCATACCTCATACGTCAGCAAGCACAGTATTTTGGATGAGATCTTCAATCAAGATGGTGGCTGCCGGCCTGTCGCGAGCAAATGGAGGAGGTAAGTAAGATTTTTTTATTTTTTATTTTTTACATTATTTCAAGTTCAATGGATTCGCTACCACGAAGCACTAGGAAATTTGGATTTGTGGCAAATCGAATTTATCCCAAAATTCGGATCAATTTAGCACGGAAGCATGCTCTTTTTTGTCCATCACATCCATTATAGTATATGGGTCTGTGAAAACCACGGATGCAACATAGATGCTATCCGTGTTTCATTTGTGTTTCATGGATCATTAGGAAGAGATGCTTTGAAAATTATTTTTCAGATGCACAGTGTCCATGAAACATGGATGACACACAGGCAGCAAAAAACGGACACATGGACCATACACAGATCCTTCATTGACATTTTCACAGAGGCATCACTGAACACCTTTTCACGGATTTGAGCAGTAACACGGACGTGTGAAGGAGGCTTACGACAGTAAACCTGTTGACGCTAGTAAAGACTTTGAGACCACCAAGATAGTTCACTCTTATGAGACTTTGTAACCACCAAACTGTGTCCTCCTGGTTTCTTCCAACTTCCTTATACGTATAACCGCAATTCTTCAGAATTTAGTGACATAGACTAGTGATACCATATGATTATAACAATAAAATACCCCTTTAATTCATGCCTTTAATTTACACTAGAATCTAAAATAGGTCAGTGCTAAGCAAAGTTAAGGCCCATGTAAACACTGTTAGGTTAGGTACAATCTGTGAGTTGCATGGAGCCATAATACGGCTTTATTTTCATCCTCAAGATTGGAAAAATTGTATTGTATAACATCCGGGATGAATTGCCAGCTTGGTATGACTATATATTGATTTAAAGGTCATTTTCCGCACTGAGCCCATAGCAATCAGATTTACTTCTATAGCTACAGTTTTCCCCTTGATCAGTTTTTGTGAAGCTTTATATCATTATGGTGGACTCCTATTACATAGGGCAATTTTTCCCAGCAAGGACTGTTTGAGTCTGCAGCCGCACGTCTTCATCGACCACCCGGTGCATGTTATAGGTGATGCCTGCCTGTGTCCAATGCAGCATGGTCACCTGTTATCTATGGGGGCTGCACTCAACATGTTCACACTTGGGTCCATGTACGCTATTTTTTTTACCTGAAAGGACTTAGCTGTAGTATTATATGATGCACAACCTCAGCATGAGGATTATTGGCATCATGTTGTGCAAATGAGTTGCAAACCAGAATTTTATAAGTACGGCACAGACATTTTTGCTGTAACACAAAAAATGGTAGTTGAAGTTAGAAAAATGGTCTGTGTTTTTTTCCTCCAGAAACAGCTTCTGTCATTGCAGCTTAAAGCGGTTATCCAACCCCTATAAAGCCCCCAAAATGTCTGTGCCCAGTATACAGGTAATACGTAGCCCACTTCCCGTCACCCGCATCGCTCCTGAAGCCCACACGGCCACCGCTGCATCTCCCCGTTGCGTGGAGAAAATCAAAACGTACGGTGATGGGTGGGAGCAGCTAATAGCAGGGCGTAACGGAAATTAGCCTCTCTAGTATCGTGGGTGACGCAAAGGAGGCTTGTCCCCGCTGTGGCCTGCTATTGGCTGATCCCCCCTGACCCCGTCGCTGTATGTTTAGATCCGCGCAATGGGGAGATGCAGTGGTGGCCGGGCATCAGGAGCGATGCAGGTGCCAGGGAGCGGGTTAAGTATTACCTGTATGCGGTGCATGGGCATTTTGTGGGGCATTATAGGGGTTGGATAATACCTTTAATGCTATTCATTTGAATGAGGCTGGGCTACAATGCCAGGTACATTCATAGACAAAGGGGAGCACTGTTTCTGGATGTTAAAAAAAAATATTTTTTATTAATTTTGTGAAACTCCTGAAGCCTCCCCCCAAGCTGTGCCCGCACAATTACATGCAAGCATCTCCACTTTGTCTAGGCCTTGTGATGTCACCTTCATCTGTCACATGGCCAAGGAGCATATCAGCCCCATTGCAGTGAATGGGTCTGAGTTGCGATATCAAGCAAATTCTGGTTATGAAATTCTGGTTTCCCACACCCTCACTTCACATATACCCCTCCTCCTCTTGGTTGAACTTGATGGACACATGTTTTCTCAACAGTACTATGTAGCAAAAATCCAATTAAAATTAATTATCTAGATGAAGAGAATTTATTTCTGAAAGTTCAGTTCTCAGTGTAATTATCCATGTTCTCTCATTAACATTGGTGTTCTGGATTATGTGAAGTCAATCTCCAACCAATAACTGAAAATTCCCCTGAGTTTTTCCTTTTTTTTCCTGAGAGCCCAAGGTTTGGGAGGTTGTTTTTAAGTACTTAGATATTTATGGCCTATGTTCAGAATAAGTCATCAAGATCAGATCAGTGAGGTTCCGACGCCTAGCACCCCCAACAAATTTTTCCTGACAGCTCATTATAGCTAAATTCTCACCTAACGGATAAGAATATGGCTTAAAGAAGCACTCCCACAACATTTTTTCTTCTCTTAGCTGTTAGAAAGGCACATGATGTAAATCATAATGAAGGTAATCCCTTACCAGATACTATATTAATGAGTTATTGCCTCCCTTGTGACACTCAGCAGTGTCATGTGACCAGCAATCAAACTTTCCAAATAACAAAGCATCTTATGTGAGGACAGGAAGCCAGTTTCTCAATTTATTCCTATGGCAACTTCAATATCAGTCTTATAGGAATGAATAAAAAGACTGATATAGACTTGTCCTGTGTCAGTGGGAGAGGCAGAGTGTTGGTCAAATGACACAGCTGAGGATCAGAAGGGAGGTTATAACTCACAAATACAGTTACAGGAAAAAGTATTCCCTTCAGTACAATTTACATCATGTACTTTTCTAATGGGCTTGAGAATAAATATTTTTTGGGTAATGTTTCTTTAAATAAGTGTTTATGAGCTGTCAAGAGTTCAGACATAAGGGCTACACATAATCATCAGAACAGCAACATGACTCTTCAACGTGAAACTGAAGTTAAGATACTCTGCAGATCTTAACCCTGTAGGGCAAAAACTGCTGAAACTTTGTAATAAACACCAATTGAAAAAAAGATTTTTTTAGCCCAAAATAAGTAAAATTCAGTCACAAATAATGCCCCAGAAGGTGCTCATCGCATTTAAAGGGGTTGTCTCTGTTCAGCAAGTGACATTTATCATGTAGAGAAAATTATTACAATACACTTACTAATGTATTGCCTCCTTTGCTGGCTTGATTCATATTATACACTGCTTTTTTCCATGGTTACAACCACCCTGAAATCCTTTTAGCGGTGGTCGTGCTTGCAGACTATAGAAAAAATGCCAACCTCTCTAGTGGCCAGGACTATTGGAGTGCACATTTAGGCTAGTGCTTTTTCCTACAGTGTGCAAACACGACCACCATGGTCATAACCATGGAAATGAGCAGTGTATAATGGGATGGAAAAATGAATCCAGCCAGCAAAGAATTCAATATGGACAATCACAATACATTAGTAAGAGCTTTGTATTAACTTTCTCTACATGATAAATGCCATTTGCTAAAGTGACAGAATCCCTTTAAGGCAATGAATTTGCCACACTCTATATACACATTACAAATGTTACATATTTATATAGCATTTATATATTTAGTACTTGCAATAAAAAGTCCATATATAGACAGTCTTACATTAGGGTAGGACACATGACTACCTCACGCCCCTTATATGGTTTCAGGGACCAGCTGCACACATTCAGGGACAGGTATACAGTGCTGCCCATAATTATTCATACCCCTGGCAAATTTTGACTTAAAGTTACTTTTATTCAATCAGCAAGTAATTTTTTGACAGGAAATGACATAGGTGTCTCCCAAAAGATAATAAGACGATGTACAAGAGGCATTATTGTGGAAAAAAAAACATTTCTCAGCTTTTATTTACATTTGAGCAAAAAGTGTCCAGTCCAGAATTATTCATGCCCTTCTCAATAATCAATAGAAAAGCTTTTATTGGCTATTACAGCAATCAAACGCTTCCTATAATTGCAGACCAGCTTTTTGCAGGTCTCCACAGGTATTTTTGCCCATTTATTTTTAGCAATGAGCTCCAAATCTTTCAGGTTGGAGGGTCTTCTTTCCATCACCCTGATCTTTAGCTCCCTCCACAGATTCTCAATTGGATTCCAGTCTGGACTCTGGCTGGGCCACTCCAAAAGGTTAATGTTGTTGTCTGCTAACCATTTCTTCACCACTTTTGCTGTGTGTTTTGGGTCATTGTCATGCTGAAATGTCCACTGGTGCCCAAGGCCAAGTTTCTCTGCAGACTGCCTGATGTTGGCGTTGAGAATCCTCATGTATTGCTCTTTTTTCATGGTGCTGTTTACTGTGATTAGGTTCCCTGGTGCATTGGCTGAAAAACACCCCCAAAGCATTAGGTTCCCACCACCATGTTTGACAGTGGAGATGGTGTTATTTGGGTTGAAGGCTTCTCCTTTTTTACGCCAAATGAAGGAAACATCATTGTGACCAAACAATTCAATTTTTGTTTCATCTGACCATAACACAGAAGACCAGAAGTCTTCTTTGTCTTCTCTGTCCAGATGAGCTTTTGCAAAGGTCAAAATATTACTTACTGGTTGAATAAAAGTAAATTTAAGTCAAAATTTGCCAGGGGTATGAATAATTATGGGCCGCAATGCTAATTCTGGAATAAAGAGATAGAATAACGTAGGAATTTCAATTTGGCTTTGACCAGACTTAAACTAAAATCATCATCATTAGAGATGAGCGAAGTATTGAAAAATTCTATTTGGCTGCTTTGCCGAATAAAAAAAATAATAATATTGCCTTGTGTTGAATTACTTTGTCATGAAGCACATTTCTTTGAAAGTAGTGGGTGCAGTGACAGGGAAAAGCGATTGCGCCCCCCCCCCCCCTCCCCTCAGATGCCGAGTTCATAGCTAATCGCGGCATCTTACATCAATATTATAGTATAAAATGCAAAAAATATATAAAAAAATCATACTTACCTAATCCATTTGATCACGAAGAACCAGCCACCGTCATCTTGATTGTAGGTCCAGCGCGAGATCTTGCGCGGCCCGCAATGACATCCCCACGTCGCCCGGCGTGGTGATGTCATCACGGGACGCGCAACAGGATTTTGCGCTGGATCTTCAATCAAGATGGCAGAGGCCGGCTCTTTGCCCTCAAACGGATGAGGCAAATATGATTTTATTTAAAAAAAATTTAACCCATTTTAGGGAAAATCAGTTAGTTACCACGAGGCACGGGGAAATTCAGCTTCGCGGTGAATCGAATTTCCCTGAAATTCGGATCGAATTCCACTTTGTCAGGTTCAGTTCGCTCACCACTAATCATCATCAATATATGCAGATACTAATGGAATCCTCTCATTTCTACAGTAATGCTTATAGTTATCATTATACCAGAAATGCTGTATAAGCTCAGCGATAACACACAAAAAGCGAGGAGCAAAGGAGCAACGAACGAGAACTGTATGTAAAGCCTAGAGCCTCGCATTCAGCACGAAAAAGTCGAGTGAGAACCGATTCTGCAGAAAGAGTAATTAAGCAAATCATTAGTCTCTGCAAATCACATACTATTCCGAAGTGCATCCACCAAATTAGTAAGTCCCATTGAAAGAAAGACGGTGCCAACTTCCGTATCGCAGGATGATGGAAATTGCATTCACTAATCCAGTTAATTATACCGATGTAACGCACAACAAATCCTTCCTCTGGGCACCTCACAGATGCAGTTACAGAGACTCCTCATACTTAAAGAATAAATCTATCTGCTCTAAAGGAGTCGGATAATCCTAAAACCTGCTTCTTGTGACTTACTCCAGTTGTGAGACTTGTTAAAGCTGTTTGGACATCTAAGACACTTCTAAAGGGTATCTTAAAAGGCTTGTCCCATGAATAATATTCTACAGTTTTCAAACCAGCACCTGGATCTGAATACCTTTGTAATTGGAGATAAATATAAATTTTGCATAGTCACTGAGTTATTCAATAAAATGTATCTGTATAGCGCCACCTGCTGTTTGCTATTTTCTCATTTCTCTGTCCATCTTCTGAGGTGGACGCACATGCTCAATTCCATCCTTCAGCTGTCAGGGGCAGCAGCAGAAAGGACGTGTCTCTGAGAAAGGAGACATACCCTGAGGGGCCAGCTTGAAATAAATTTAGAAGAACAATTGGAGCAATAAAGGGGGACATTTCTGGATCCATGCGAGGTACAGAGCTGGTTTCAGCTTTGTCAGAAAGAGATAGTCATGTGCTATATGATGTCTGACTTTTGTTTGATAGTAATCATAGAATAACCCATTTAAAACCCTTCTTGATGCAGTTATTTTTTCATTTTTGATTTTTTTTTACTCCTTTCTCTCCAAAAACCATAAAACTTTTATTTTTCCGTTCCATATAAAGGCTTGAAATTTGCAGAACAAGCTGTACTTTCTATTAGCATCATTTTATAGACACTTTGAAAAAATGTTTTTTCCATCAATATAGTCTCACTCCTTTAAATTTTGTATATTTCTATGGAGCTGTGTAACTGCAAGCTTCTCAGGCTCAATGAGCATCTACAGGAGGAATCAATCCGCTACCTATGGAATGCATGGGCAGTCATCCAGATGGTAAGCCAGTCTTTATAGCAGCTCTGGTTAATAGATGAGGTAGTCTGTAGCAGGAACTCTTCTCTATTACATCCACTTGTTTTAAAGGGGTTGTCCCACCAAAAAATATTCTACAGCTTTCAATCCAGCACCTGGATCTGAATACTTTTGTAATTACATGTAATTAAAAATTTAGCATAGCCACTGAGTTATTCAATAAAATGTATCTGTATAGCACCACCTGCTGTTTGCTTTTTTTCTAATTTCTCTGTCTACTTCACTGAGGTGGACACACATGCTCAGTTCCATCCTTCAACTACCACTACCAGCAGCAGCAGAAAGAATATGCCCCCCTGAGCTGTAAGTGTGAAATAAACCTAGCAGAGGAATTGAAGCAATGAATGAGTAGATCATTGGACCCATGTGAGGTACAGGGATGGTTCTAGCTTTGTTAGAAAGAGATCGTTATGTACTATATGATGTCAAATTTTTATTTTTTTACATTAATCATGGGATAATCCCTTTGAATGGACCTATGAAAGGGCGTTGTCTATAGTGGAAAACACCTTTATGGTATGAATGTGATGGTTCCTTACAATAAGTTTAATAGGGGGTCAAAAGAAAACATTCATGTTTTCAAAGCATGAATGAATGTACTTAATTTACAATTTTTTATGGTCAGGGTAACCAGGTTCTCTCTCTTTGCAGTTGAACTAAAGGTGGATTTAGACAAACCAATAATCGTTCAGATTATCGGGAATGACCGTTCCCTATAATCTGGTCATCTACATGTAGCGCCAATCAACTGATGAACGATCAAAATCTTGAGGATAGAAGAGAGGTTTTTGTTATTTTAAAACCCTTTAAAAAGTACACACAAAAATGTTTTCCCCTTCTCAGGTTTTTGTCTTACAATCAAGCTTACCACCAAATTCAGCTAAAAAAAAAATGCCTAATCTCCCATTACATGGGGTGAGAGAAGAGGGATAATGTGGATTCAAGGGTTAATAATTACTTCTAACTATAGATGAGCGAATCAAATCTGACAAAGTGGAATTCGTTCCGAATTTCAGGAAAAAATTGATTCGCAACGAATGTGAATTTCATTGCGCTTCGTGGTAATGAGTCGCATATTTCCTAAAATGGCGGCTACATGTGTGAGGACTGAAGACATGGGGCAAGGAACTCTTGGAAGGTGGGATCACCCAGATTGACATGCCTCCATGCAGCCAATCAGCAGCCAGCCAGCCCTGTGATGTCACATCCCTATAAACACCGCGGCCATCTTGGATTTACATATTTTCCAGCGTTCATAGTGCAGGTACAGATGTGAGAAGGCGCTAGGGACAGCGATTGGAAAAACCTTATTGTGAAAAAAAAAAAGACTGAAAAAAAGTGCAGGGAAAGATTATTTGGGGATCCATTATACAGCTCTGTCATTCCAGCTATTTGTTGTTGGGCTGCAAGTGCTATGTTGAAAAGCCTTTAATGGCTTATATTTGTGGAAAAACTAAAATATATACACACTTCACTGCTGCAGGTTTTTCTTGTGAAAGCGTAAAGGGGCGTATTTCATTAAAAAAAGAAAAATATATAGGCACTGCACTTTTGCAGTTATTTCTGTTGAAAGCATATAGGGGCGTATTTCAGATAAAAAAGAAAAATATATACGCACTGCACTGTTGAGGGTCTTTCTGGTGAAAGTGCATAGGGGCATATTTCAGTCCTACAAGAAAAATATATAAGCACTTCACTGTTTATGTTTTTTCCAGTTAAAGCGTATAGAGGCATATAGAGGCCGTGGGAGGTCACGGGTCTCACGGGATTACGCGCAGCAGGACGGAGTTGCGCTCTGAAGTTTCACTTTAACTACTTGCAGACCACCGGATGACTTAAAACGTCCAGCAGGTCCAGATGTATCTCTGCCAGGATGTTCCTGGATGTCCTTGCCGAGTACAAGGTGGGCGGCAAATTACATAATATGAGGCACTAGCGTGGGGGCAAATTTGTGAGGCAGTGTGGGGGGCAAATTACTTAATGGGGGCAGTGTGGGGGGCAAATTACTTAATGGGGCAGTGTGGGGGCAAATTACATAATGTGGGGCAGTGTGGCAGACAAATTACTTAATGAGGCAGTGTGGAGGGCAAATTACTTAATGGGGGCAGTGTGGGGGGCAAATTACTTAATGGGGCAGTGTGGGGGGCAAATTAATTAATGGGGCAGTGTGGGGGGCAAATTACTTAATGGGGCAGTGTGGGGGCAAATTACTTAATGGGGGACAGTGTGGCGGACAAATTACTTAATGAAGGCAGTGTGGGGGCAAATTACTTAATGGGGCAGTGTGGAGAGCAAATTACTTAATTGGGGCAGTGTGGGGGGGCAAGTTACATGATGGGGCAGTGTGGGGAACAAATTACTTAATGGGGCATTTTACATAGTGTGGGGCAGATTACATAATGGGGCACTGTAGGGGGCAGTATTACTAATGAGGGCATTTTAGAAGGGAATTACTATTAGTGGCACTATGAGGAGCACTATTACTATGGGGGTACTATTATTTATTCAGGATAATATTTCGGGGTATTGAGGGCACTGTGAGCAGCAGGACAACACTGTGGGGACTCTAGGTTGGGGGATGATGATAGAAATGTGAAGACACTAAGATGTCTGTGTTTCACACTCTGCAGAGAAGAGGCGGCTGAGAGAAGTGTCCAGACTGAATGAAGAAGATGATGACAGAGAAGATCTACATCTGAGTAGAAGTCACCTGGAGGTACTGAATGTGAAAGGTATGTGCTGCTGTATATCAAGTACAGCAAAATGCGGTGTGCGGGCGTTCGATTTAGAGAACTGGGGCAGGGTTAATGCAAAGTGTTAATATGCACTGTGAATATAAGCCCTGTACTGTGTTGTCACTGTGCATATTAACCCTTTACTGTGATGTCACTGCATATTAACCACTTAAGGACCACAGGTTTATACCCCCTAGTGACCAGGCCCTTTTTTACAAATCGGCACTCCACAACTTTAGCGGTTTATTGCTCGGTCATGCAACTTACCACCCAAATTAATTTTACCTCCTTGTCTTCTCACTAATAGAGCTTTCATTTGGTGGTATTTCATTGCTGCTGACATTTTTACTTTTTTTTGTTATTAATCAAAATTTAACGATTTTTTTGCAAAACAATGACATTTTTCACTTTTAGCTGTAAAATTTTGCAAAAAAACTACATCCATATATAAATTTTTCGCTAAATTTATTGTTCTACATGTCTTTGATAAAAAAAAATGTTTGGGTAAAAAAAAAATGGTTTGGGTAAAAGTTATAGCGTTTATAAACTATGGTACAAAAATGTGAATTTCCGCTTTTTGAAGCAGCTCTGACTTTCTGAGCACCTGTCATGTTTCCTGAGGTTCTACAATGCCCAGACAGTAGAAAAACCCCACAAATGACCCCATTTCGGAAAGTAGAAACCCTAAGGTATTCGCTGATGGGCATAGTGAGTTCATAGAACTTTTTATTTTTTGTCATAAGTTAGCGGAAAATGATGATTTTTTTTTATTTATTTGTTTTCTTACAAAGTCTCATATTCCGCTAACTTGTGCCAAAAATTTAAAATATCCATGAACTCACTATGCCCATCACAAAATACCTTGGGGTGTCTTCTTTCCAAAATGGGGTCACTTGTGGGGAAGTTATACTGCCCTGGCATTCTAGGGCCCCTAATGTGTGGTTAGTAGTTTGAATTCAAAATGTGTAAAAAATGGCCTGTGAAATCCGAAAGGTGCTCTTTGGAATGTGTGCCCCTTTGCCCACCTAGGCGGCAAAAAAGTGACACACATCTGGTATCGCCGTACTCAGGAGAAGTTGGGGAATGTGTTTTGGGGTGTCATTTTACATATACCCATGCTGGGTGAGAGAAATATCTTGGCAAAAGACAACTTTTCCCATTTTTTTATACAAAGTTGGCATTTGACCAAGATATTTATCTCACCCAGCATGGGTATATGTAAAATGACACCCCAAAACACATTGCCCAACTTCTCCTGAGTACGGCGATACCAGATGTGTGACACTTTTTTGCAGCCTAGGTGGGCAAAGGGGCCCACATTCCAAAGAGCACCTTTAGGATTTCACCGGCCATTTTTTACAGATTTTGATTTCAAACTACTTCGCACACATTAGGGCCCCTAAATTGCCAGGGCAGTATAATTACCCCACAAGTGACCCCATTTTGGAAAGAAGACACCCCAAGGTATTCCGTGAGGGGCATGGCGAGTTCCTGGAATTTTTTAATTTTTTGTCACAAGTTAGTGGAATATGAGACTTTGTAAGAAAAAAAATAAATAAAAAATAATCATTTTCCGCTAACTTGTGACAAAAAATAAAAAATTCTAGGAACTCGCCATGCCCCTCACGGAATACCTTGGGGTGTATTCTTTCCAAAATGGGGTCACTTGTGGGGTAGTTATACTGCCCTGGCATTCTAGGGGCCCTAATGTGTGGTAAGTAGTTTGAAATCAAAATGTGTACAAAATGACCTGTGAAATCCGAAAGGTGCTCTTTGGAATGTGTGCCCCTTTGCCCACCTAGGCGGCAAAAAAGTGACACACATCTGGTATTGCCGTACTCAGGAGAAGTTGGGGAATGTGTTTTGGGGTGTCATTTTACATATACCCATGCTGGGTGAGAGAAATATCTCTGCAAAAGACAACTTTTCCCATTTTTTTATACAAAGTTGGCATTTGACCAAGATATTTATCTCACCCAGCATGGGTATATGTAAAATGACACCCCAAAACACATTGCCCAACTTCTCCTGAGTACGGCGATACCAGATGTGTGACACTTTTTTGCAGCCTAGATGCGCAAAGGGGCCCAAATTCCTTTTAGGGGGGCATTTTTAAACATTTGGATCCCAGACTTCTTCTCACGGTTTCGGGCCCCTAAAATGCCAGGGCAGTATAAATACCCCACATGTGACCCCATTTTGGAAAGAAGACACCCCAAGGTATTCAATGAGGGGCATGGCGAGTTCATAGAAAAAATTTTTGGGGCACAAGTTAGCGGAAATTTATTATATTTTTTTTTTCTCACAAAGTCTCCCTTTCCGCTAACTTGGGACAAAAATGTCAATCTTTCATGGACTCAATATGCCCCTCACGGAATACCTTGGGGTGTCTTCTTTCCGAAATGGGGTCACATGTGGGGTATTTATACTGCCCTGGCATTTTAGGGGCCCTAAAGAGTGAGAAGAAGTCTGGAATATAAATGTCTAAAAAATGTTACGCATTTGGATTCCGTGAGGGGTATGGTGAGTTCATGTGAGATTTTATTTTTTGACACAAGTTAGTGGAATATGAGACTTTGTAAGAAAAAAATAAATAAAATATTTCCGCTAACTTGGGCCAAAAAAAATCTGAATGGAGCCTTACAGGGGGGCGATCAATGACAGGGGGGTGATCAGGGAGTGTATATGGGGTGATCACCCCCCTGTCACTGATCACCCCTCTGTCATTGATCACCCCTCTGAAAGGCTCCATTCAGACGTCCATATGTTTTTTATGGATCCACGGATACATAGATCGGAACCGTAATACACATACGGACGTCTGAATGGACCCTTACATGGGGGTGATCAATGACAGGGGGGTGATCAATGACAGGGGGGTGATCAGGGAGTGTATATGGGGTGATCACCCCCCTGTCATTGATCACCCCCCTGTAAGGCTCCATTCAGACGTCCGTATGCGTTTTGCGGATCCGATCCATGAATGCGTGGATCCGTAAAACACATATGGGCGTCTGAATGGAGCCTTACAGGGGGGTGATCAATGACAGGGGGGTGATCAATGACAGGGGGTGATCAGGGAGTGTATATGGGGTGATCACCCCCCTGTAAGGCTCCATTCAGACGTCCGTATGCGTTTTGCGGATCCGATCCATGGATGCATGGATCCGTAAAACACATGCAGACGTCTGAATGGAGCCTTACAGGGGGGTGATCATCCCATATAGACTCCCTGATCACCCCCCTGTAAGGCTCCATTCAGACGTCCGTATGCGTTTTGCGGATCCGATCCATGGATGCGTGGATCCGTAAAACACATGCAGACGTCTGAATGGAGCCTTACAGGGGGGTGATCAATGACAGGGGGGTGATCAGGAAGTCTATATGCGTGATCACTCCCTTGTCATTGATCACCCCCCTGTAAGGCTCCATTCAGACATCCGTATGTGTTTTGCGGATCCGATCCATAGATGCGTGGATCCGTAAAACACATACGGACATCTGAATGTAGCCTTACAGGGGGGTGATCAATGACAGGGGGGTGATCAATGACAGGGGGTGATCAGGGAGTGTATATGGGGTGATCATCCCCCTGTCACTGATCACCCCCCTGTAAGGCTTCATTCAGACGTCCGTATGTGTTTTGCGGATCCGATCCATGTATCCGTGGATCCGTAAAAATCATACGGACGTCTGAATGGAGCCTTACAGGGGGGTGATCAATGACAGGGGGGTGATCAATGACAGGGGGTGATCAGGGAGTGTATATGGGGTGATCACCCCCTGTCACTGATCACCCCCCTGTAAGGCTCCATTCAGACATCCGTATGTGTTTTGCGGATCCGATCCATGTATCCGTGGATCCGTAAAAATCATACGGACGTCTGAATGGAGCCTTACAGGGGGGTGATCAATGACGGAGGTGATCAGGGAGTCTATATGGGTGATCACTCCTCTGTCATTGATCACCCCCCTGTAAGGCTCCATTCAGACGTCCGCATGTGTTTTGCGGATCCGATCCATGTATCAGTGGATCCGTAAAAATCATACGGACGTCTGAATGGAGCCTTACAGGGGGGTGATCAATGACAGGGGGGTGATCAATGACAGGGAAGTGATCAGGAAGTCTATATGCGTGATCACCCCCTTGTCATTGATCACCCCCCTGTAAGGCTCCATTCAGACGTCCGTATGCGTTTTGCGGATCCGATCCATGTATCCGTGGATCCGTAAAAATCATACGGACCTCTGAATGGAGCCTTACAGGGGGGTGATCAATGACAGGGGGGGTGATCAGGGAGTCTATATGGGCTGATCAGTGGTTCATAAAGGGTTAATAAGTGACGGGGGGGTGTAGTGTAGTGTAGTGGTGTTTGGTGCTACTTTACTGAGCTGCCTGTGTCCTCTGGTGGTCGATCCAAACAAAAGGGACCACCAGAGGACCAGGTAGCAGGTATATTAGACGCTGTTATCAAAACAGCGTCTAATATACCTGTTAGGGGTTTAAAAAATCACATCTCCAGCCTGCCAGCGAGCGATCGCCGCTGGCAGGCTGGAGATCCACTCGCTTACCTTCCGTTCCTGTGAGCACGCGCGCCTGTGTGCGCGCGTTCACAGGAAATCTCGGCTCACGCGAGATGACGCCTATTGGCGTTAGCGTAGCCTGGGAGAGCCGCCGCAATGACGCCTTTCTGCGTTAGCGCGGCGGCAAGTGGTTAAAGGGGTACTCCGGGATAGGAAAATAAATACCCTATCCAAAGGATAGGAGATAAGTGTCTGATCGGGGGGGTCTGGCCGTTGGGATCCCCCACGATCTCCTGTATGGTACTCCGGATCTCCTTGTGCCCGGAGTGGTGGTCAACACTCCCCCTCCATGTATCTATGGGAGAGCCTCAGATACAGCACTTGTGTATCTCCGAGTCTTCCATAGAGATACATGGAGGGGGGGTGTTGACCACACCCCTGCTCCGTGCGGTGGTTGACACGGCTTATTTCTTGAGGACTGAGCCGGGGCGCCATACGGAAGATCATGAGCATCCCAACGATCTTTGTGGGGGCATCATGTTTGAGTTTCGCCTAAGGCCTCACGAAGTCTAGAGCTGCCTCTGATCAGGCGTGGATCAGCCAGGATTTCCACCCACCAATTCAAGATGCATGACACTAGATCAGCCATGGTGCCACACCAACACTTTGACAAAAGAGACTGGTTTCTTCTGGCTACCTGCCTCAGCCAGTACTCTGATGCTGCCACCTGCCTGATGCCCCACATCTGATGTCAAGTGCTCCTTCTTTTATCCACCTTCGTCAGCGGGTACTGGTAATGCCACCAACCACCCCACTCTGTCACCAGGTCACTTTGTGGTCTCCTGATGCAGCTGCTGCTGCTATGTCCACACTATGTCACCTTGCCACTCTGTGGTATCCTGATGCTGCTGCTGCCTTATCCAGACTATATCACCTTGCCACTCTGTGGCATTCTCCTGATGCTGCTGCTGTCGCCACCTCCACACTCTGTCATTGTGCCACTCGGTGACCTTCTCCTGATGCTGCTGCTGCCGCCACCTCCACACTTTGTCATTGTGCCACTCTGTGGCCTCCTCCTGATGCTGCTGCTGCCGACATCTCCAGACTCTGTCATTGTACCACTCTGTGGCCTTCTCATGCTGCTGCCACCTCCAGACTCTGTCATTGTGCCACTCTGTGCCTTCCTCCTGATGCTGCTGCCACCTCCAAACTCTGTCATTGTGCCACTCTGTGGCTTTCTAATAATGCTGCTGCCACCTCCATACTCTGTCATTGTGCCACTCTGTGGCCTTCTCATGCTGCTGCCACCTCCAGACCCTGTCATTGTGCCATTCTGTGGCTTTCTCATGATGCTGCCACCTCCAGACTCGGTCATTGTGCCACTCTGTGGCTTCCTCCTGATGCTGCTGCTGCCACCTCCAGACTCGGTCATTGTGCCACTCTGTGGCTTCCTCATGCTGCTGTCACCTCCAGACTTGGTAATTGTGCAGTGGCCTACTCATGCTGCTGCCACCTCCACTCTCTGTCATTGTGCCACTCTGTGGCTTCCTCATGCTGCTGCCACCTCCATACTCTGTCATTGTGCCACTCTGTGCAGTAATTTTGTCTCCGCTCCAAAATCATCTTCTGAGCGTAAACCTAACAGACCCCATTATAGTCTATGGGGTCCGTAGGCTCCGCTCGCCTCAGTTATGTGCCCAATCCGTCCTTTCCGTTCTCCTGCTTATATAACGGAGCAGGAGAATGGAAAGGCTGAACGCTGGTGTGAACTCAGCCTTACCTGTGTCCCAGTCGGCACTCACTCGTAGATAGTAGGCAGGCGCGCTGCGCACACACGTCAGTGTGCTGCGTCCGGGCACAGGCGCGCGATGACATCATCATGCCTTCCCGCCCCGGGATTTTACTACCGCATAGGCTTCAGGCCTACTAGGCCTGAAGCCTATAGCGGTGATCGGGGGGGGGCAGGGAACTATGCGCTCCCATGCCCGCCGTAGTTTGTGGGCATTTGGGTCGGCATTGGGCCCCCCAGGAATGCCAGGCCAGGGGCTACAGACCCAAATGCCCCAATTATAACCCGCCACTGCTCAGGGCCCAGCAGCTAAGAGACTGCAGTGCCAGTTATTGATGTCCCCATGTGAACAGTCTCACACTAGGCAACATTATCACCAAGGACATACTGAAATCAATAATATGAGCTCAGAGACAGTTGTGGTCACCTCAATGTGCTGATCAGTAGGTTCCTCAAAGTATGAACCCACCAAACAAGCACTGATTGCCTATGCTAAGGATAGGCCATCAACTTTATAGCTCTGGAGAGCCCCTTTAGATTAAAACTCAACATTCAAGGGGAGGTCTTCAACCTTCAAAAAACAAAAAATGTCTCATATTTGGTCAACACAAGCCATTGAATCACCTTTGAGAAAATAAGGAATATAATCAAGTCAACATTTTCTGTTGAATCTTGAAAACCTCATTTTATTTTCATTGTGGTGTGAGTTACTGTAGAAAAGTTGGGAACGTTTGGAACTACAATTCACCAGCACAAAAAGAGTCCTTTACATTAGGGATTAGCTGTGACGATGACATTTTTCAAAGCTGTTCTTCAAAAGTAGAATAATTCAACATCCATGCTGAACTTTACAACTATGGTGTCATAAGCAGAACTTGATGCAGAGCCTCATTAAATGCTAATATCATAAATCAAAGCTTTCAGTGTCATATCCGTTTGGCGTACTCACATACTGCATATGAGATCTTCTGATGCTCTACAAATGTTTATAACCTTGTAAAAACAGAGCTAATAGGATTGGAAAGACATCTTCATATTCCATAGACAAATTCCAATTTCTATGTTTATGAAAACAGCCTTGAAGTGTTTTGTTGATCGCGTCTCTAATATGTCTGGTGGAGGAAATAATCCCTCAAAAGCATGTTTCTGGGGCCCAGCAGCTTTGTGAGGCATGATAAACGACTCTCTGCCTGTGGATTGCATATAAGCATTAGAGATGGGCGAATCTAATCCCACGAATTGGAATTCGATCCGAACTTCAGGCTAAAGAAGTCGAATTTCCTCGTGTTTCGTGTCAGTGAATCGATTTAACATGAAATAGTATAAAAAATGAAAAAATTCAAACTTACCATCTTGCTTGAAGATCTCGGCCGAAATCCCGTGCGGCGCGAAATTACATCATCACGCCGGCTAGCGTGCTGACGTCATACGTCACCAGGTCAGCTGACGTGATGACGTAATCTTGCGTGGCACAGGATTTCGGCCGAGATTTTCAAGCAAGATTGCGGCGACCACCAGGATTATGCCTATAGAGACATTCATACGTGCAGTTTGGGCTCCTTCAGCATGTTTTAAATAAACTTGAGTTACTGCCATGAATGCCGGGTGTGTAGCTATAAGGGGTGCAGAGGTAGCAGTCGCTACCGGGCCCAGGATCCTCAGGGGGCCCAAAGACCCTTGTGCCGCATAAGAAGACACCAGTATTATAGAAAGTGCATGCTGGTCAAGTTACACCTCTGGCTGGAGGGAAGGGGTTAGGTCAAGACTTTTGCATGGGAGGGGGTGCCGTTTCAGTTTAAGTCTCGAAGGCAGCACAAAGGCTATGTGCTTCCCTGGAGACAAAGCACTGCAGAAAGGGGGGCCCAAGTTGAGCTCTTGCACTAGAGCCCATGGGCCTTTAGCTACGCCACTGCATTAATTATTTAGTTTATATAAAAAAATATATTTTTCATATGCTAATTACCTTCTAAGGGGTTGTCCCTATCATTGTTAGAGCCCAGTCGTGCCCCTTCTCCTGGAGCCCAGCACTGCCCAATATCCAGCAATGCCCTCCTTCCAGCCCCGACGTCACTGCCCCCAAGCATCGTAATCCTACGCATGTGCATGGACATGGAATGTAGGGAATGCATGTGTCCAAGTGCATGGGCGAGTTTACAGCGCTACTGAGAAGTGACTTTGCATTTTTAGACGTGGGGCAGTGCTGGGCTCCAGTAGAAGGGGTATGGTTGATACGGACAGCCCTTTGGGCTACTTAGAAAGGTAATTAGCGCAATATAAATACATTTTTTATATAAACTAAATCATTGATGGCAGTAAAACAAGTAAATTTAAAACATGCTGAAGGAGAACTAACTGCACATATAAACGCCTCTATAGGCATAGTCCTGGTGACAGAATCCCCTTAAAGCATACCTCCAGTACAGAAGTACCATGAAGTCCATCTTTTCAAAGCTCAGTCAGCTGTGCTATTGACCTCTTTTTTCTATATTTACTAACAAGACATTGTTACCAGTGCCTGCCATGTTACACCGTGAACTGTAGCCAAGTTGAATTCACTAATTCTATAACTATGCTGGCTCATATTAAAGCTGTCATCCTTTCCTCCTCTCTTTTCCTTGTTAGTATACCACTGCATATTGCTTGAAACAGTGCCAATGCTGCTGTGATCACAGGACTTAATTAGCTACTAAGCTGTTTCTAAAGACCAACAAGCCACATATAATTATTTTTTGGGTAAGATATTCAAGATATTTCATCTATCTATCTATCTATCTATCTATATATATATATATATATATATATATATATATATATCCATCTATTTAACTTATTGGACTTCAGCAAGGGGAAAGTAAAG
Source organism: Bufo gargarizans (assembly GCF_014858855.1). Classification (NCBI taxonomy): domain Eukaryota; kingdom Metazoa; phylum Chordata; class Amphibia; order Anura; family Bufonidae; genus Bufo; species Bufo gargarizans. The sequence continues at coordinate 58,864,791 of NC_058089.1, forward strand.
AGCTGCATTAATTCATCTCTCCCTACTCCACTCTATACTGACATAAATGAAGTGTTCAGCCTGAAAGTGAATGAAGCAAATAACAGCCTAGGTAGTTAATTTCTTAGGTATAGATTAGATATAACAAGACCTAGAAAAAATCTGAATTGTGGAAAAGAAAGTCACATTTTATTGGATAGTTACAAAAATCGATTTGTTAATGACAATAACCATTTTGTTGATTATATGTGTAGAGGAAAAAGAAAAGCAGTGGAACGCCAAGGGATGAAAGACAAGGAATTAGAGACGTTTTGGAGAATTAGTGGTCGGCTGTAAGGTTACCCCATCATCCCCAGTTGGAGGTAAATGTGAAACACTAAAGAACCCCAATGCCAGGGGATATTAGTATATAGAGTGGATTAGGGATAGCTGTAGAGCCCCGACCTATAGGATATTATGATAGGCCATAATAGGGTGACAGAATACACAAAGGATCACAAAAGAGTGTAATAAGTGACTCATAAAAAAATCATTAAATGATATTACATCAGAAATGTAGAAACTCCACAATTCATGAGAGTTACTCACTTCACCAGGGAGGGAGGCGAAAGATTAACTCAAGACACTTGCTGCCACACCCTGCCTCCCCGAGATCGCCTGTACATTAATATGCCCCTTGCGGTCCCTCTCATAGATGAACCGGTGGACTTCCAAGGTGGAGACAAGGGGACTTTTATTGGAGAAATACTCAACGCGTTTCAGGGTAATCATAAACCCATTCCTCAGGAGCATAATACAGAATCTAAAACATACAAATACTCACAGTCTTATATAGTATGGGAATACTAGAGTTTCCTCCTTTTGGTCACGTAACTCTGGAAACCGGAAGTGCGTTCGACCCTTGAAACGCATATCGGTCAAGAATCAAGTAGAATTACAAAGTATAAATAAACATAAATAATGTGACCGTTATTCATAGGACAAAAAACAAAACAAAACAAAAAAAACAACCATGGATGTGATCTATGTATAGCTCACATCGAAAACGGTAGTGGAAAAATGCTGGTGCTGGCTTAAGTAGACAGAGAAAAGAAATGTAGTCCATTGGACTGGTAGGTCTGCGAACTATAAACAAGTGGAACAGGAGAGGTGTTGGCGGGGAGAAGGTGCCGGAGCGTCCACGTACCACTGTGGAACGCAAGGCTTCCGCATTCCACTATGGAACGCAAGCCAGATTCCACTTTGTGCACAGGCGGAGTCCATCCAGCTGATGGACAGGTGGACTCTGTATTCAATTTAAGACGAGATGGAAGGGAAGAAAGGTGTTTGCAGAAGGGCATTGTGCATCTGCGTTCCAGCTTGGAATGCAGTGGAACAAAGTGCTTACATATCAGCATTACATGTATAAGAGTTGAAAGAGGAGAGAAAAATGTTATATAGAAGTCTGTATGGTAGTAAAACTATATATAATTCGAAAATGGGGATAAAAATGCGCATTGATATGAATAAGAAAGCCATATAGCACCAAAAATATTAAAATATGTAATAATAATAGATATGAAATTCATGTAATTGCACACAATCGTATGGTTAATTGTTAATTAATATTAGTACATAAAAACAGTAATAGTAATAATGTTAATAATAATAATAATGATAGTATAAAAATACTGTATATATTTAGTAAGATAAAAAACTATTACTGACATAAAACAAGGCTAACTAAATAGACTAGCTAGATGTCCCTACCTTAAATATTCCATTTGGAAAGGTATGGGTAAATATATAGATATATGGGAGAGTTCATGGATCTGTACAGTGCGAAAATATACATCGGTAAGGGGGATATTACTAGTAATGGCTGTACTCAAGCGATTCGTTCAGGCCAAAGGGAGTCAGAGTGTTAAACCTGTAGATCCAGTACATTTCTTTTCTACAAAGTTGAGAATAGGACTGGGGTACTGAATGGATAGGAGTTAGTTTCAGGCCAGAGTGATTGCCCGCATGTTTTTCAGAAAAGTGTTTTGACACCGCGTGTTTCCAACACTGCCTTTGTATGTTGGAGCTGTGCTGATTGAGTCTTTTCCCTTACAGTTTGAGTGGTGCGGCCTATGTACTGTAGGCCGCATGGGCATTCCAACATGTACAGTAGATAACATTCCTAGAATTACAGTTCATGTGATGTTTAAGTGGAATAGATTCTCCTGTATTCGAAATAACTACGGTATCTGTTTTATTGGAGATGCTTTGATAGCATTTACACCACTTAGAGCCACAGAAAAAGGAACCCCTGGGTTTTGATTGGAAGGGACAGTGTTCTGGACAGAAAGTTTGGGACAAGAGGGCGCTAATAGATTGTTTTTTTCTATTAGCACCCTTTAACTTTATTTTCTCTGTCCACTTAAGCCAGCACCAGAATTTTTCCACTACTGTTTTCGATGTGTGCTATACTTAGATCATATCCATGAATTTTAGATATTAGAGTTTCATCAAGATTTACCGTGGTTGGTTTTCTTCTTGTTTGGTTTTTGTTCTATGAATAGTGGTCAGATTATAAATGTTTATTTATACTTTGTAATTCTACTTGAGTCTTGGCCGATATGAGTTCCACGGGTGGAAAGCACTTCCGGTTTCTGGAGTTAAGTGACCGGAAGTGTCGCTCTACCTCGAGGAAACGCTAGGATTCCCATACTATATAAGACTGTGAGTATTTGTATGTTTTAGATTCTGGATTGTGCTCCTGAGGAAGGGGTCTATGATTACCCCGAAACGCCTCAAGCCTTTCTTCAATAAAAGTCACCTTGTCTCCACCTTGGAAGTCCACCGGGTCATCTATGAGAGGGACCGCAAGGGGCATATCAATCTACAGGCGATCTCGGGGAGGTACGGTGTGGCACCAAGTGTCTTGAGTTTATCTTGCCCCTCCGTCCCTGGTGAAGTGAGTAACTCTCATGACTTGTGGATTGTGGAGTTTCTACATTTCTGATGTAATATCATTTAATGATTTTTTTAGGAGTCACTTATTACATTTATTTGTGATCCTTTGTGTATTCTGTCACCATATTACAGCCTATCATCATATAGTTCGGGGCTCCATGACTATCTCTAATCCACTCTATATGCTAATATCCCCTGGCATTGGGGTTCTTTAGTGTTTCACACTTACCTCCAACTGTGAATGATGGGGTAACCTTACAGCTGACCACTAATTCTCCAAAACGTCTCTAATTCCTTGTTTTTCATGCCTTGGCGCTCCACTGCTTTTCTTTTTTCTCTCCGCATATTGTCCATTGCGAGCTGCAAGTCAGGCCTGCTTTGAACTCTTGGTTCAATTAGTGGGAGCAGCCTCCTCACCTTTTTTTCCATCTCTGGTCAGGCATCCTCTGGCGCCCTTTTCTCACTTTTCCTCTTTTCTTTTTCCCCCTTTCTCCTTTTCCCCTCCCTTCCCCCCATTCTTCTCCTCCACTGATCCCTATTCATGCTCCGTTTTTTATATTCTTTTGCATATTGTTGATGGCTATGGCATGATCTGCATAACAGGATCAGGACCAAATTGATATCTAAGTTATCAAGATTATAATGTCTACATTATGAAACATAGACTTTTCTGCAATTTACTACATGTTATTCAATGGTCTGACAAGATCCCAAAGCCGCCATGAAAAAGGCCACTGTGCAGAAATGGTGGGACAACACACAGTTTTTTGTCTTTCATCCGAGCAGGGGTTCTGAGGATTGGGTTGGTTGGCTACTTATATTTAGAATTAGGTACCCTCCTGTTACCAGAGAGAACTGCATTGTGGGAATTCACATGACAGCTACATAATTAGTACTCAGCAGTTAAAGGGGCTGTCCACTTTCTGGCTACTATTAATTAATGTCTTTGTAAGATGATTATGTGGCACTTATCAATATAAGCTTTGGTAATATTCAAAACCATTTTCTATGTTTCATAAGTTATGAACCCTTGTTGGCCAAGTCTTTTGTGTTGTCCACACAGAGGTCCTGTCCATCAAATGGTTGCTGATGTAGGGTCATGTGATCAGGAACATCACTCAGTTTCCTTCATTCAAATACATTGTACCTGCCATCTGTATTTGCACTGTTGGCACGTTTTTGCAATGTGTTAAAATGGCGGCGGCTGAGTGAAGTGTCTTGTCAAATGACCCTCCATCAGCAGCAATATTATGGGCAGAACTTCTGTGTGGACAGCACTAAAGATTTGACCAACGAGGGGACATGGCTTATGAAATGTAGCAAATGACACCTGAAATATCAACAAAAGCTAAATTAATAAGCCATATAGTTACCAAAGTGCTCGGGTGCTCGAGTAGAACACCTCGGAATGCTCGGGTGCTCTACCGAACACCCGAGCACAAAGAAAGTCAATGGGAGAACCCGGGCAGGACGACGACGAGAAAAGGAAGATTGAACCATATACCCTTATTTGTGGTGGAACGGGTACATGGGAATACAGTGTACTCAATACACCATAAAAGTCACATTTAAAGTGCCTTTATGTTCAGCTGCTTTCCTCTGGTGGAGTATAGAAGTCAGGGGCAATCCAGGCCTTTTTCATTTTGATAAGAGTCAACCTGTCAGCATTTTCAGTTGACAAGCGGATGCGCTTATCAGTTATTATGCCCCCAGCAGCACTAAATACCCGCTCTGACAAAACGCTGGTGGCAGGGCAGGCAAGCACCTCCAAGGCATAAAGCGCCAGTTTGTGCCACGTGTCCAGCTTGGACACCCAATAGTTGTAAGGCACAGAGGGATCATTGAGGACGCTGACACGGTCTGCTATGTACTTCTTCACCATCTTCCAAAACTTTTCTCTCCTTGTGACAGTAGGCCGCGTATCAGGTAGCTGGCGGGGTGTCATGAAACTGTCCCAGGCCTTGGAGAGTGTTGCCCTGCCTCTGTTGGAACTGCTGTGTGTTACCCTCCCCTCCCCTCCTCAGTTGACCAAGGAACTAAGCACTTTGCTGCCAGCGTTGTCAGCTGGGAATTTTTGGAGCAATTTTTCCACAAGGACCTGCTGGTATTGCACCATTTTGCTAGTTCTCTCCACCACAGGAATGAAAGATGAGAAGTTCTCTTTGTAGCAAAGGTCGAGAAGGGTGAACAACCAGTAATCGGTGTTGTCCAAAATACGTATAACGCGAGGGTCACAAGAAAGGCAGCATAACATAAAGTCAGCCATATGTGCCAGAGTCACAACAGACAAGACTTTGCTGTCCTCATCAGGAGGATGACTCTCAAATTCCTCATCCTCTTCCTCCTCTTTGGCCTATCCACGCTTAACAGATGGAATAAACCTGCTGTGGGTACTACCCTCAGTAGCGGAGGCAACCGTCTCCTGCTCCTCCTCCTCCGCATCATTATCATCCAATTCGCGCTGAGAAGACGAACAGAGGGTGGTCTGGCTATCACTCTGTGTACTGTATTTCCCCAATTCCACCTCTTCCACATGCAAAGTGTCTGCCTTCATTGTGAGCAGCGAGCATTTCAGTAGACACAGAAGTGGGATGGTTACACTGATAATAGTAGCATCGCCGCTCACCATCTGTGTTTATTCCTCAAAGTTGCGCAAAACCTCACTAAGGTCTGACATTCATGCCCACTCGTCGCTTGTGAAGAGCGGAATCTGACTGGAAAGGTGATGACCATGTTGCAGCTGGTATTCCACTACTGCCCTCTGCTGCTCACAAAGCCTGGCCAACATGTGGAACGTGGAGTTCCAGCGTGTGCTCACATCGCACAACAGTGAGTGAGCTGGCAATTGCAAGCACTGCTGCAGTGTTGCCAGACCTGCGGTAGCTGTAGATGGCTTTTGAAAAATGGGCACACATGCACATACCCGGCGCACCTTCACCAGTAGCTCAGGCAAATTGGGGTAAGTTTTGAGAAACCGCTATACCACTAAGTTGAACACGTGGGCTAGGCATGGTATGTGTGTGAGCTTGCCGAGCTCCAAAGCTGCCACCAAGTTACGGCCACTATCAGACATAACTATGCCTGGTTGTAGGTTGAGTGGAAAGAGCCACAGCTCAGTCTGGTCCCATATACCCTGCCACAGCTCTGCGGCTGTGTGCTGTTTGTCACCTTAGCAAAATTAGTTTCAGCACGGACTGTTGCCGCTTCCCCACTGCAGTGCTACACTGCTTCAAGCAACTGACTGATGGCTGACTGGTGCTGCATGATGAGAATTCAGAGGTGAAAGTGGAGCAGGAAGTGGAGGAGGAGAAGGGTGGGTTGCAGGCACTAATGTGGGTGGTGGCGGAAATCCTGATGGAAGTAGGGCTCGCAATCCTTGGCTTCGGTAGCAACTGTGCCATCACAGGGTACGACTCGCTCCCAGCCTCCACAACGTTCACCCAGTGTGCCATCAGGGAAATGTAGCGTCCCTGGCCAAATGCACTTGTCCATGTGTCAGTCATTAAGTGGACCTTCCCAATAACTGCGCTGGTCATGACACGGGTGATATTACGGGACACATGCTGGTGTAAGGCGGGGACAGCAAACCTGGAAAAATAGTGGTGGCTGGGGACTGAATAACGAGGGATGGCTGCGGAAAGCCTCAGTGTCCACAAGCCTGGGTGGGTGGTTGGATATTTGCGCTTTCGTTCAAAGGCAAAGAAGTGGATGTGTTAGCTGATGGTGCTTGTGAAGGTGCAGGTGCATGGCGGGAGGCATCTGGGCGTCATGGAGAGGGCATTGACCAGCATGTAACACAGGGGAAGAGGAGGCAGTGGTGTGACCCGCAGACACTGATTGTGAACCCAGGCATTCAGCCCACCTATTAGGGTGTTTTGATGCCATGTGGCGGATCATGCTGGTGATGGTGAGGTTGCTAGTGTTCATGCCCCTACTCATTTTGGTACTGCACAGGTTGCAAATGACAATGCTTTTATCGTCCGCACTTTCCTCAAAAAAGCGACCGACTGCGGAACACCTACCCCTTGGCAAGGGAGATTGCCGCAAGGGGGTGCTCCAGGGATCAGTTGCGGGCCTGTTTAGTATGGACCGCCTTTTTCCACCCCACTACCTCTTCCAGTCTGTTGCGGTACTGTGGATCCCTCCCCCCTCTGTACTGCTGTCCTCACTCGGCTTTCCACCTTCCCAGGTTGGGTCAGTGATTTCATTGTCCACCACCTCCTCTTCCACTTCCTCGCTCTGGTCATCCTCCTGCCTTGTTGACCTAACAACAACCTCACTTATTGACAACTGTGTCTCATCCTCATCATCAAACTCTTGAGACACTAATTGCCATTGACCTTTTAGCAACTGTGTCTTATCATCATCATCATCCACCTCGTAAAACACTATTTGCCGTTCCCCACCATCATCTTCTTGTAACTGTGGATGCTCAAGTGTTTGGGCATCAGTGCACACAATCTCCTCATGTCCCTCTTCAAGCGGGCTTGGTGAGAGGCCCAAATCAAGGAATGGCGATGAAAAGAGCTCCACAGAATATCCGAGTGTGGGATCACTTGTTTAGCAAGACTCTTCATGGTGGGAGACTCTGTTGACCAGACTCTTGGCTACTGAGACTGGACTTTGTAGAAAACAGGGTGGTGCTTAACTGACTGAAAGCATTATCTGCTGCAATCCAATCGACCACCTGGTCGCACTGGTCTGACTTTGAGAGTGGTGTCCTGGGTCGCCCTGCAAACTGGGACATGAAGCTTGGTATCATGGATGAGTGTGTTTCTTGTGCTCTGGCAGCAGGCACAGTTTCACCGCTCCCAGGTCTCACGGCCTCTGCGTGCACCATCAGTAGCACGGCCACTTCCCCGTCAATTACTGCTCGCCTTCTGCATATTAAATGGTATATTTGCTTGCAAGTATGTCACACGTACAGTAGCTCAGGTTTTGTAAGTGTATGAGCAAATAAATTAAACTGAATGTCACTGATATTTAGGATGTGCAAACGTTATACAGGAGATGTAGCGCAGGTAATGTCGCTGCTGTCACCAGCGGCTAATAAAAAATGACAGGGAATGTAACAGCTATTTGGGATGCGCAAATGTTATACAGGAGATGTAGCACAGGTAATGTCACTGTCACCTGCGGCTAACGTTATACAGAAGATGTAGTGCAAGTAAAAATTACAGTCAATGTCACAGATATTTGGGATGCGGAAACATTATACAGGAGATGCAGCGCAGATAATGTCACTGTCCACAGTATCTACACTAGATGTCACAGATATTTTTAGGATTCGCAAATGTTATACAGAAAATGTAGTGCAGGTAATGTAACTGTCCGCAGCGGACAGCATCTATGGAAAAAGTACACTGGATGTCACAGATATTTTTAGACTGCGCACACGTTAATCAGAAGATGTAGCGCAGATAATGTCGCTGTTTACAGCGGCTAAACAATTGCAAGCTATTTAGCGCAGGTTGCACTAAAATATATATTGCTACCAGACACAACAATAGTCCTTAAAGGGACTTTTGGGTCCCTAGCACCAACCTTGCCTAACAAAAAAATTAAATTAAATTCCCTACACTATCTGTCCCTTCTACAGCACAGCTCTCCCTGACTAAGACTGAGCCGAACCACGTGTCATCGGGTGCTTTATAGCACACGATGACGTGTTCCTGCCAGCCAATCACTGTAATGCCAATAACCAACATGGCTACAGCATTATAGTGAGTGGCAGTACTTACCTGCACGTTTATTGACTGCATAGGAGACTCGAGCATCAGCCGAACACCGCGATGTGCCGAGCATCGCGATAATTGAGCCGAAATGGTGTTCGGCTGAGCATGCTCAATCAACACTAATAGTTACCTTACATATGGATGACCCCTTTAAGTCACATATTTGACAGATAAGTGGAGCTAAACTGTTGTCTATATCCAAGAGCAACCAGAGAAGTTTTGAAAGCAGCTCAAGATTTAACAGGAGGACATGAAATAACTCAAAATTAGCATAATAGGGAAGTATTTACTTTAATCTTATTTATACAGACTTAAATTTTGAAATTCTGCTAAAAATTGAATTAAGCGTCAACTGACAGACTATCAAAAATCTTAGTGAGAGAAAACCTACGCTAAAAGCCTTTTAAGGGTTCAATTAGGAGTAAAATGAAACAAAATATATTTCACTGAGGAAATACAATTCTATCCGTAATAAAAAACCTTTTTAAATGCGTTAAAAATACATACTGTAAGTATCTTCCCTAGCTATCATTAGTAATGTAAGTGAAAACTATGATTTCCTTATCTTTTTTTTTTTTTTGCTAAGAATATTAAAGTAAATTAACCTTGAAGAGTCTTCAAAATTTCTCTCTATAGATCTATTGAATCAACATTGCATCCATCAAGACTTAATATTTCACGCTGTACATTTTTAGTATGTAATAACTGTAAGTAATAGGACAATTGGCGGCCTGCGGCATAATGATACTAAAGATGTTTCGCAAAATGTGTTGCACAAAGTGTTTTTCTTAAGAAACCTGAAGAATCTAAACTTTTATTAGATTTTTTTTATGTTCATTAAAATCTACTATGGTTTTCTGGCTTTGGTATTATTACTATTTTCTTTTATTTAACCGTGCCATAAAAGCACAGTGTAAAACAGAACTGATTACCCTTTTTGACAATGAGTTATAATTAGGACTTTACTTGGAAGGTGAGAGCGCAATTAGACTTCACACACCCGACTGTATCCGTATTTCTCTACACAAACCACAGATCCACAAAATATGGATACATATGTGCTTTCCTTCTCCCACCAACAGTCTCCAACACAGATTGAGTTTCTGGACCTACTGATCACAACCTTACAACTTGGGACATGCTACTGGAACATCCTTTGCTGCCATTGGCACATATTACAAAGTACTACACAAATAAATTCCAGATCTGCGCAAAATAACTTACAGAAGGTCCAATACTCTGGAAAATATTTTGGACCCTGGTCACTTGCGTAGAATCAAAACAAAAAAACTTTTGGAACTCTTTTCTTTAGTTATTGGACTTTATAAACGTGGAAATAAATGGTGTCTCTGATGCCAAACCATACTTTACAGAACAAAGTCTTTTTCATCAATCACAACGGGCGATTCTTTCACTATCAAGTCCTTTTAAATTGCATTTTCGATTTCATTATCTAGTTCCTACAGTAGTTTTCCCCAATTTTTGCACTGTAGACTTAACCAACTCAGGTTCAATACACAATACGGCTACCACAAACACAATGTCTCCAGACACTACTCCCATCTTCACAACTGCAGTTATGATTATGTAGCATCCCTTCCGGTCGAACGGATTCCTACTGTCTTTCCTAATAGACTCCGGAGGTTAAAACAGCGTAGGGCTATTGGCCCCCTAATACGCCTCAGTAAAATAACAGTAAACCAGCCCCTCCGCCCATCCTTCCCCAGTAGATATGGCTAAGCTGCAATGCAAGATTTAGCCTATAGAAAAGGCTCATGCAGAGTCTGGAACATAAAGCACGCCCTTGTTTACAAATTTTATACAACCCTATAAAGAGTTGAAACAAGCACCTTTAAAATCTGTGAAAATTACTGCCTAACCATGGATAGATGGCCGCTTGGTGATCCAATGTAGCTGTAGGAACCTTTCACCAAGGAGGTGTCAGTGTGAATTTCCAATGTATATGAAGAAAAAGGGGCGGAGTGGCACTGCAGTGAGAAACGAAAACCCTTTTATCTCTGGTGTCACGGACAGGTCTGGGGTGCCTGCTGTGTGATTGAGAGCGCTGGCTGGTGGTGCTCTGTCCGACGTGTAACTAGCAAGTTACTTCCAGTAAACATAGAAACATGGTTCACCTGGTTGCTGTCCTATGTTTGTGTCCGCTCACCACTGCAAATAAAGAAGATTTGATTCAGCGCAAAGAAGGGGTGAGTGCCGTCCTTTGTTCTCACATGTTTCTCAGTGTGAATTTCCATTCAGCTCAAAGCAGTATAAACCATCATCTACTTCTTATTTGTTGTCACTAAAAGAATAATTTTTATTGTTTATTATTTTTGTTTTGCATGGACATATTACTATTTACCTAATATCTTTCTTTTTGTTTACATAACACTAGATTAGTTGTTTTCTTTCCTTTTTTAATAGCATTTTTTTATTTTATTGTATCCTGCTTACATTACATAATAACATAATTTATAAGGGCGAAAAAGGACATCTGTCCATGCAGTTCGGCCTGTCATCCTGCAAGTTGATCCAGAGGAAGGCCCAAAAATATATAAATGTGAGGTAAAAGCCAATTTTCCCCACTTAAGGGGAAAAAAATTCCTTCCAGACTCCAATCAGGCAATCAGAATAACTCCTTGGATCAACGACCCCTCTCTAGTGGCTATAGCCTGTAATATTATTACACTCCAGAGATACATCCAGGCCCCTCTTGAACTCTTTTAGTGAATTCATCATCACCACCTCCTCAGGCAGAGAGCTCCATAGTCTCACTGCTCTTACCGTAAAGAATCTTCTTCTATGTTTGTGTACAAACCTTCTTTCCTCCAGACGCAGAGGATGTCCCCTCGTCACAGTAACAGTCCTGGGGATAAATAGATGATGGGAGAGATCTCTGTACTGACCCCTGATATATTTATACATAGTAATTAGATCTCCCCTCAGTCGTCTTTTTTCTAAAGTGAATAACCCTAATGTTGATAATCTTTCAGGGTACTGTAGTCCCCCCTATTCCAGTTATTACTTTAGTGCCCTCCTCTGGATCCTCTCCAGCTCTGCTATGTCTGCCTTGTTCACAGGAGCCCAGAACTGTACACAGTACTCCATGTGTGGTCTGACTAGTGATTTATAAAGTGGTAGGACTATGTTCTCATCACGGGCATCTATGCCCCTTTTGATGCAACCCATTATCTGATTGGCCCTGGCAGCAGCTGCCTGGCACATTATTTATACACTGTTCAAATGCAGCTTTTCTTGTTCTCATAATTCAACTGTTGGGATGATTTTTGATCTCCTTGCTTGCTGTTTTCAAGCCTCCCACCCTTTGGGCCTTTTTGTTTTAAAAGCACATTTTGATGTTATTTAGGTATGTGGCCTGACATAGTCGCCATTACGGTGACTAAATGCATTTTGTATTTGTATTATTGTAAGATCTGAAGTTCGAGTAAAAGTCACCGAGAGTCATACCAACAAATAGGCCGGCTCCTATTGACAAGGGCCCAATATGGCACTCAGCCGACATATGATACAAAGATAGGGTATTGGAAGCAAGACACATCTTAACCTGATGATGTCTTCAATGGAGCTGAGCTCTTTGATCCAAAACTACGGGGGTCATTTATCAAACTGCTGTAAAGTAGAACTGGCTTAGTTGCCCATAGCAACCAATCAGATTCCACCTTTAATTTTGGATAGCTCCTTTGGAAAATGAAAGGAGGAATCTGATTGGTTGCTATGGGCAACTAAGCCAGTTCTACTTTACACCAGCTTGATAAATTACCCCCTAAGTGTTTTCTAGTCTCCTCGCCCCTCCAAACCCCACCTAAAGGCTAGTACACATGTACAGTTACCTCATACTGCAGAAATGTGGCCAGGTATAGACATCTCTAAATCACTATATGAAACTAAAGGGGAAGTACCAATTATAACCAGTATTAAAGTGTTTTATCATAGGATTACTACTCCTTGATCTTCCATGTTCAATTACAGCCATTTTTTCTCAGGCTATTTTGATTACCTTTGACCTAGTTCTTGACCTTGACATTGTATATCCGGAACCATACCAATCAAAGATTAATTTGGAATTGTGATCTAAGGAGTCCCAGCAATGAAGTGTAGATCTCTGTACAGAGGTTAAAGGGTGAATACCAGGGAATTTCTCATCTTGGTTTGGTCAGTGCAAATCGCTTCAAGGGTCATCTCACACTACACACTGGTACGTGAAGCTTAATACCTCTATTGCAAAGTTCTGTGAACCCCAAAGATGTCCTAGAACCCTATGAGCAGAAAGTGGCACTTTGAATTCAAGGAAGGGCAAGGCATGTTGATTTTTTTAAGCTTGGAACGGAAAAAAGCGAAATATTCTACAAGCTTGAGCCATAAAGAAAATGTTAGTGTCTGGTGGGTTTGAAGCATTTTTTATATCATATATTAAACGTTCCAGACCTCTTCAATCCAAAGAAGACCTATTTTTAAACCTACCTGTAGTTCTCAATGTACATAGAGTACAGACCAAAAGTTTGGACACACCTTCTCATTCAAAGAGTTTTCTTTATTTTCAGGACTATGAAAATTGTAGATTCACACTGAAGGCATCAAAACTATGAATTAACACATGTGGAATTATATACATAACAAAAAAGTGTGAAACAACTGAAAATATGTCATATTCTAGGTTCTTCAAAGTAGCCACCTTTTTCTTTGATTACTGCTTTGCTCACTCTTGGCATTCTCTTGATGAGCTTCAATAGGTAGTCACCTGAAATGGTCTTCCAACAGTCTTGAAGGAGTTCCCAGAGATTCTTAGCACTTGTTGGCCCTTTTGCCTTCACTCTGCGGTCCAGCTCACCCCAAACCATCTCGATTGGGTTCAGGTCCGGTGACTGTGGAGGCCAGGTCATCTGGCGCAGCACCCCATCACTCTCCTTCATGGTCAAATAGCCCTTACACAGCTCGGAGGTCATTGTCCTGTTAAAAAATAAATGATGGTCCAACTAAACGCAAACGTGATGGAATAGCATGCCGCTGTAAGATGCTGTGGTAGCCATGCTGGTTCAGTATGCCTTCAATTTTGAATAAATCCCCAACAGTGTCACCAGCAAAGCACCCCTACACCATCACACCTCCTCCTCCATACTTCACGGTGGGAACCAGGCATGTAGAGTCCATCCGTTCACCTTTTCTGCGTCGCACAAAGACACGGTGGTTGGAACCAAAGATCTCAAATTTGGACTCATCAGACCAAAGCACAGATTTCCACTGGTCTAATGTCCATTCCTTGTGTTCTTTAGCCCAAACAAGTCTCTTCTACTTGTTGCCTGTCCTTAGCAGTGGTTTCCTAGCAGATATTCTACCATGAAGGACTGATTCACACAGTCTCCTCTTAACAGTTGTTCTAGAGATGTGTCTGCTGCTAGAACTCTGTGTGGCATTGACCTGGTCTCTAATCTGAGCTCCTGTTAACCTGCGATTTCTGAGGTTGGTGACTCGGATTAACTTATCCTCCGCAGCAGAGGTGACTCTTGGTCTTCCTTTCCTGGAGCGGTCCGCATGTGAGCCAGTTTCTCTGTAGCGCTTGATGGTTTTTGTGACTGCACATGGGGACACTTTCAAAGTTTTCCCAATTTTTCGGACTGACTGACCTTCATTTCTTAAAGTAATGATGGCCACTCGTTTTTCTTTACTTAGCTGCTTTTTTCTTGCCATAATACAAATTCTAACAGTCTATTCAGTAGGACTATCAGCTGTGTATCCACCTGACTTCTCCACAACGCAACTGATGGTCCCAACCCCATTTATAAGGCAAGAAATCCCACTTATTAAACCTGACAGGGCACACCTGTGAAGTGAAAACCATTTCAGGTGACTACCTCTTGACGCTCATCAAGAGAATGCCAAGAGTGTGCAAAGCAGTAATCAAAGCAAAAGGTGGCTACTTTGAAGAACCTAGAATATGACATATTTTCAGTTGTTTCACACTTTTTTGTTATGTATATAATTCCACATTTTGATGCCTTCAGTGTGAATCTACAATTTTCATAGTCATGAAAATAAAGAAAACTCTTTGAATGAGAAGGTGTGCCCAAACTTTTGGTCTGTACTGTATATGCAGTCATTCTCCTTTTAAGCAAATATTTAATGGGTTGTTCTTACATTGTTAATGTCTAGTGGGTTAATTATTCCAACCCTTGGGGTCTGGTGATCAGTTAACTGTCTATGCTCCAGTGATAAACCTTCTTTTCCACAAGAGCTGTAAATCAATGGAATAGTCAACTTGGCAGCTGGTTCAGGCAGAGACATTTGATACAGGATTCTTGTTTTAATGTTTTTTTTAGTCTGATTGCCACTCAGGATCAGGAAGGAAATTCTCAATTTTTTAGGACAAATTGGCTTATGTTTTATTCTTCTTATAGTAAATGACCATCTCTTTCTAAGAAACTTACAACCAACCCTGTACCTCACATGGATCCAGACATCTCACCATTCATTGCTCCCATTGTTCTGCTAGATTTATTTCAAGATGGCAGTTTAGGGGGGCATGTCCTTTCCTAGAGAATGTGTCCTTTCCACTAAAGCTGGTGGTAGTTAAAGGATGGAATTGAGCATGTGAGTCCACCTCAGAAGATGCTGGAATCAAGGCGAAAATTGCTGTGGAGACAACAAACAGAGGCGCAACATAGGGAAAGTACATCTAAGGCTCTGTGCTGAAGAACTACAACTGGAGGCTCACCTTGTGAAGTTGTACTAAATATAGGCACAACTCTATCAAATACTTTTTGATACAATGTTGCTTTTGGTCCTTAGGTATCTGCAGCCGCAGAGTGATGCCTTTAGAGGAGATTCCCATCTCCCAGGAGGAAAAATCTAGCTTTATGGAGAGTATTACTGCTTGTCGCAAAAACCAGTGTGACCAGGAAACCTTCTTTTATGGTTCTGGTAATTAGCAATATACACAATGCGTTTCGGGGACATACATTTCCCCTTCCTCAGGTAAAAAATTGCTTACCTTGCAATTTTTTACCTGAGGAAGGGGAAATGTATATACACTACGTGCAGAATTATTAGGCAAATGAGTATTTTGACCACATCATTCTCTTTATGCATGTTGTCTTACTCCAAGCTGTATAGGCTCGAAAGCCTACTACCAATTAAGCATATTAGGTGATGTGCATCTCTGTAATGAGAAGGGGTGTGGTCTAATGACATCAAGACCCTATATCAGGTGTGCATAATTATTAGGCAACTTCCTTTCCTTTGGCAAAATGGGTCAAAAGAAGGACTTGACAGGCTCAGAAAAGTCAAAAATAGTGAGATATCTTGCAGAGGGATGCAGCACTCTTAAAATTGCAAAGCTTCTGAAGCGTGATCATCGAACAATCAAGCGTTTCATTCAAAATAGTCAACAGGGTCGCAAGAAGCGTGTGGAAAAACCAAGGCGCAAAATAACTGCCCATGAACTGAGAAAAGTCAAGCGTGCAGCTGCCAAGATGCCACTTGCCACCAGTTTGGCCATATTTCAGAGCTGCAACATCACTGGAGTGCCCAAAAGCACAAGGTGTGCAATACTCAGAGACATGGCCAAGGTAAGAAAGGCTGAAAGACGACCACCACTGAACAAGACACACAAGCTGAAACGTCAAGACTGGGCCAAGAAATATCTCAAGACTGATTTTTCTAAGGTTTTATGGACTGATGAAATGAGAGTGAGTCTTGATGGGCCAGATGGCTGGATTGGTAAAGGGCAGAGAGCTCCAGTCCGTCTCAGACGCCAGCAAGGTGGAGGTGGAGTACTGGTTTGGGCTGGTATCATCAAAGATGAGCTTGTGGGGCCTTTTTGGGTTGAGGATGGAGTCAAGCTCAACTCCCAGTCCTACTGCCAGTTTCTGGAAGACACCTTCTTCAAGCAGTGGTACAGGAAGAAGTCTGCAAGGTAAGAAAAACATGATTTTCATGCAGGACAATGCTCCATCACACGCGTCCAAGTACTCCACAACGTGGCTGGCAAGAAAGGGTATAAAAGAAGAAAATCTAATGACATGGCCTCCTTGTTCACCTGATCTGAACCCCATTGAGAACCTGTGGTCCATCATCAAATGTGAGATTTACAAGGAGGGAAAACAGTACACCTCTCTGAACAGTGTCTGGGAGGCTGTGGTTGCTGCTGCACGCAATGTTGATGGTGAACAGATCAAAACACTGACAGAATCCATGGATGGCAGGCTTTTGAGTGTCCTTGCAAAGAAAGGTGGCTATATTGGTCACTGATTTGTTTTTGTTTTGTTTTTGAATGTCAGAAATGTATATTTGTGAATGTTGAGATGTTATATTGGTTTCACTGGTAAAAATAAATAATTGAAATGGGTATATATTTGTTTTTTGTTAAGTTGCCTAATAATTATGTACAGTAATAGTCACCTGCACACACAGATATCCCCCTAAAATAGCTAAAACTAAAAACAAACTAAAAACTACTTCCAAAAATATTCAGCTTTGATATTAATGAGTTTTTTGGGTTCATTGAGAACATGGTTGTTGTTCAATAATAAAATTAATCCTCAAAAATACAACTTGCCTAATAATTCTGCACTCCCTGTACTGCTAAAAAGAATGTTTCTTGTACTTCCTGGTCACGCTGGTTTTTGCACCTCAGAAGATGGACAGAAATTAGAAAATAGCAAACAGCAGGTGGCACTATACAGATATATTTTATTGAATAACTCAGTGAATTTCTAATTACATCCAGTTACAAATATATTCAGATCCAGGTACTCTTTTGAAAATGTAGATTTTGTAGTTTTTGTTGGAAAACCCTTTTTGCTACAGATATTGATGACTTATTTGCAGGATAAGTCATCAATATCAAATCGATGGGGAAGGGGGGGGTTACAACCGGCTACCCTACATGTTAGCTGCTCCAGGCAGCCACCAGCTTTTGAATTTATACAGTGTACGGAGTAAAAGCAGAAGAATCCATACACTCTGCAGTTTCCATCACCAGCGTACTACAGCTCAACCCCCACTTGAATGGTAACTAAGCTGCAGTACCCAGGCATGGCCACAACACAGTGTATGAAGCTGTTGGCCTCCACCTCCATACACTGTATAGTTTTCTACACCAATTTTCCTGACCCCCTAGTGTTTCCCCTGTGGCCAGAATACTGGTCCACTTGCCCTCTAGAAGCGCCCGCTAGATACTGTAGGTCCTCAAGTCCTGGAAAACCTCTTTAATTTGGAATGCCCTATTCTTTGCAAAGTAATACTTTTGATGTGATTACCCCTTTAATGACTCCTAAACACCTTGACCTTTAGAACTATGCTGGCGACAGTGTCCACTAATGGAGGACTATAAGTCGCATGGAGTATCACTGCTGTCCTTGTGAGTGACAGAAGCACTGAGGCATTGGGATCAAGGATTCTGAGTCACAAGCAAGGTTTCAAGCCGTGTGCTCATGCTGCGATATTTGGGATACCTCTATAAGCAGGACACCAAAGCCACTTGTCTGAATAAGCCCTTAGGGTTCCTTCTTTTAAGAAAGGAGCGCACACTGAGCAAGTGATTAATGGTAATATTCAATGGTCATATTATTCTGTAGTCAGGTTAATCATATTCTGTAAGGATTAAAAAGTATATTTTTGGCATATAAGACAAGGACAACATGTGCTCACTCATGGGGTCAGACAAGAGGTGAATTCCAAATAAGCCTCCGGCGTTCCTTCTGTCGACA
Organism: Bufo gargarizans; assembly: GCF_014858855.1. Classification (NCBI taxonomy): domain Eukaryota; kingdom Metazoa; phylum Chordata; class Amphibia; order Anura; family Bufonidae; genus Bufo; species Bufo gargarizans. The sequence goes on from NC_058089.1 coordinate 58,883,167, forward strand.
GGCCATTCTTTAATGTATTCATTTTAGTCACTTGCAGTTATGAATAGACAAATCAATTGCAACCTTTTCAGAAAGGGGATATAGAATGATTTGTAATTCACTGCTAAGGACAGCCTATGTTTCCGTAATGTCTAATTTTATCCGCAACACCTTTGTCTTCTGAAATGACTTTTCTCTTCGGAGCTGTATTGTTCGCTGTAGAGTCCGCGTTTAGCAGCTGCAGTTTAGAACTTAATGGAATTCTTAAATTACGAAGGACTTAATTGACTGACCTAATTGGGATGGCAAAACACCTGAGAAAATAGGGGATTGTAAAAAAAGAAGCAGTAATCTTATGATAAGTGCTCCTCTCAGAAGATTAAGAAGTACGTTATAATGGAATATTTCCTTCCATTTCTTAAAATGAAACTAAAGCTAAACAAAAAAAAAGATCCACAGTGATGAAAGTCATTAAAATCTTACTGTCACGGCTGAGGATGGGGAAAACCCTCAGCCGTTCGGTATCAGCAGATGGAGTCGCTGCAAGGCCAGGACAGAGAATTAGGGAGCTGGTCACCTCCTACACATCCCTAATTTGACCCTAACTCCTAGTGGCATGAGCCGACCTTAAAGGTAGGAGGACACATGCTCCGCAACCTCGGGTCCCTACTAACCCTCTGCAGGTCCCTAAGCTAGGAGCTGGGTAAGACGACCCGTTCCTCCTAGACACGGAGGACCAGGAGTCTCACTGGCCAAGCTACATAGAAAAGGGGGACATAAACAGACATATGGCATTGACAGGTAAGTGAGACTAGTACCACACTTACCTGCCACAGACACACAACCTGGAACCCACGTGCAAGTGCTGTTATCCACAACCAACACCAAGGACACAGCACACAACAGACATCACACAGGAACCCAGTAAACCATATGCTGCAATAACACATAAACCATAAACTAACACCAGACATAAAGTTTATGACCACCAGGGTGGCCCTCACTGGCAGATGGTAAATAACCAGGAGGATGTCTCCAGCAAGCATGGCTGAAGCACCCTCTCTGACTACTGCCTTCCACTGAGGCTTTATAGGGCCAAGTAGCCACACCCACAGTCAGACACACCTAGTGCACACACACACACTAGGAAGGAAGTTAACCCTTCCAACACTAGGGACGGGAAGACATCAACTTAAAGGGGAAGTGCACACAACACAAATAACACCCCCGTGCACACTGATAAAAGGCACACCTATCGGAGAGGTTGCCAGGTGCAACCGCATGCCTACTGCAGCAAGCTGCCTAGCACCGCTCAGGCTGCTCTGCTGCCACATACCCAATGTTGCCAGCGGCAACCACAGGTGAGGCAACATACAATAGCCCTCACCTGTGATTGACAACCACACCAAGACCGCAGGCAACTGCATGCGGCCACAAGAGTCACGACCATGACCAAGGGTCGTGACACTTACACTTTAGTAGGTTAATCCAAAAATTACGTACAAGGATTTTTGATGGTTTGACCTGTGCAACTAGAGTTTAGCAATGCAATATGTAGTGTTAGGGTAAGAGATGGATTATATAGAGGGCAAAAGAGGCAGCTGCCTAGGGATACCACCTGCTGGGGCTTCCACCTCCTGGTTTTATCCACTGCTTCTAAGACAAGATATAGATGTTTGAAAAGTTTTAAAGTATACCCTTAAAGCGTACCTAACCTTTCAACAAAAGTTACATTAATCAATAGTACAATGTGTGTGCATGAGGAATAATACTAATTCTGGCATCAATATCATTTGTATCTGGCACTTTTTAGCAGTTTTCCTATGCAGATTCTGAAAGTCTAGTTTGAAGAGCTTGCAGAGATTGTGGGTGGAGACTAGCACACAGAAAGTAGAGGAGAATCTGCTTCCTAACCGTATCTTACTCAGAAGCAGCCCTAGGATCACAGAGGATATTACAGAGAAGTACTGATGTGAATAAAGTACTTGTGCTGCGATATAAACTTCCTGTGTAGCTGCCACAGTCTCTTTGCTTGCGCTTGTTTCTTCTCACTCAGCACTTCCTCACTCCTTCCCCCTCCCCTCTCAATATTGGATTGGCATGTGTAACCTGATCCTTCAGTCAGCTGCTCCAGTCCTGGACGGATTGAAAGCAGATTTAAAAGAGAAAAGCAATTAAGTAGGGAGGGGGTGTAAACAGTTGATAGCATAAGAACTACTGTAGACATTTTTCACATGTTACAAAGTTTCTTGGTATTTGCTTGTGCTATTGATTTTTCTGCACTCAATATCCATTGAAAAGATCATTTAGATTTTTTTGCTTTTTCATTTTGTCATTGAAAATGAACCTCTTAAGGACCGCCAAGTGACTTTTACCATCGCAGAGCACCCCTGCTCTCTGAGTAACCTGTAACTAATAGCTACAGTTTTTATAACAGCTCTTTGCTCCACAACCAGGATTGGAGGTAGCACCAATCCCAACTGTTAACCCTTTGATTGCAGCAGTCTGTGACCGCACCATGATCAGAGGGGATTTCCCACTTTGATTGGTTCCCAGTGATCTGAGCGGATGCTGGGTACGCCCTTTGTAGTCAGCCCTGGGGACATACAAAGGACCCCGAGACTATAAATTCAGTATTTCTGCTGTTACACTATTGTTGTCCTAATTGCATCTTGTGTCCTAGAGAAACTGAGCATAATCTATTAGAATTCAGGAAAATGCTAATACATTATAAGTACAAAATAATACAACATTTTAATGGGATTTACAAATATATATAATAAATAAAAAATGCTAGCATTTAAGTCAACTAAAAATGTTTCTACATCAAAGTTTCTACATCACACCTATATCAGGAAACTGTATAGTTATCCAAAATTGTAGGTTCAGTTGCACTAGTTAATTAATCTACTCCTAAGTGGAAGGAGGAAATGTGCCTAGCCTCAGCACAATCCACCATTCACAGAAGAATTGTCTACTGCCAGAATGTGAATTCATCAAACCTGTGGTTTACATCTGCATGATGACTCCATTGATTATATAATTTATAGACCTTGGGCAGGCTTTGACTATTGGATCTTTAAGAAACGTCCAGCTCATATAGTAAATCTAAAATGCTATAGCGAATCAAATTATGGAAAATGAATGCAAGCATATTGATGGAAGAGTAAGCAGAAAAAATAGATTGGGCTCTGCAATTAAAGGGCATTACATCATAAGATAAATGAGAGAGATTTAAAATGCTTATTGTACTTCAGTTTCCAAGGGGTTCAATTGTTTTCATCTGACCTAGCACAGGACTGCACCACTCCAGACCTCTGCTATTAATCATAGGTGAGTTAAGTGGTCCTTCAGTTAAAATATGCAAGGTTAATTGGTAAGAAATCAAATCTTGCAAAAATATATTGCAGGAGCTCTTGGTTCCAGCACTAAGAAGAGGTAGCCATCTTGCCAATGAAACAGAAATGCCACGTATTACGGGCTGCAGCCAGTGACATTGTGTTTTGGCTGCAGCGGTGAGGTCCAATACATCCCATAACTTCTGGAGCCAATCACTGGCCTCAGCAGTGTATGACATGAAACCCCTGAGGCCCCTGATTGACTGTAACAGTGTATTGGATGCCACTCCTGCAACAAAAACAATACATTACTATCTACAAATGTCAGAATAAGAGGACAAAGTGGCGGTGCTGGATCGGAAGGGGCTGGGAAGGTAAGTGCAAGATTGTTTTCTATTTTATCAGCCCCACAGAAGTTTACTGAAATAAAATCACTTGAACAATTCCTTAATGGAGTCTGTCAGCACATTTACCCCTTTTTAACAGTTCCCATAGCGCTGTAGCCACAACACAGATGATTAAAACGTTACCTTTATATGCTTTTTTGGACTTGTAAAACTGCCAAAAACGAACTTTGATGCATATGTAAATGAGGGCTCGCAAGTGCCCAGGGCGGCATCCACCGCGTTGGAGCCCAGGCAGCTCTGCCTCTTTGGCTCTTATCCCCGCCCAGCCTCTTCCTCTGTCCGCCCATCTGTTTTCTCTCCCCCTCAGCGAGATCCCGCGCCTGCGCGCTGACTTCCTTGGCTGGGGCATGCGCACTGCGATGCCCATTGCTGGCACGGCATCGCAGTAGCTTATGCGCATGCCCCGACCAAGGAAGTCAGCGCGTAGGCGAGGGATCTCGCTCTGTCTTTGAATTTTTGTCAATAATGTTTTTGGGCTATGCAGTTATTATAGCTGAGTGGTTAAGTGCCTTGCTTCTAATGCAGAAGGTCCTGAGTTCAAATCCCAGCAGAACCTTTTCTGAAATAGAGGCTAAATCAGATTTAAATACACAGAGGTGTCACAAAGCACTGACTCCATATATGGACATAGCTATATATGGAGTCAGAGCAGTGACTCCTAAGCCGCGGACTCACACTGAGGGATTCCCCTATGTAGAAGTTGATGGTGGAACCCAGGAATAGGAATGCCAGTGTGGTGTAAGGGTTGCCTATAGTGTCCCTTTAGGTGCGGCTTTGCACCTGTCACTGTGTTCCTACCTGGATATCCTGAACCCCAAGCGTGGTCATCCGAGGCAGTGATGCAAGGGTTAACTGTGGAGGGGATTTGTAGAATACATGGAGTCCAGACTTTTATTGAAGTTGAAACAGCTTTACTTGAGCAAACTTGCATCAGAGGAAACAATCTTCCAAATGTTATCTTGGTTGGCAAACACATTCAGCACTGCTACATCTGTACTCTTCAGCTCTGCTATGCTGCCTAGATTAAATAGGAACTTTTTCTCTTGCTTTCTGCTGAACTTAGCTTTCTGTAGTCTGACTCTGTCTTTCTCTTGAATTGTATCTTTTATCTTTATCTTCGTTTTTTCCAGGGAATTATTCCTCCTGGCTTTCCTCTGAAGCTTGTAGCATGGGCCCTTAGGCCAAGCAGAGCAGACAGGGCTCTGCTGGCCGACACACAGCCTTCCCCTTACAGGGGTTAAGCTAGACTGACTTTCACTAACTAAAAACTCCTCCCTCTCTAGAGAGGTCTGGAATTGATAAAAGGTTCTACTCCAGGGAAACTAGCTCTGCCAATACTGCCGCCATCTGCTGGTGAACCAGGTACATTACACTTAAACAGTCATTTGCAAGGAAAATAGATACACATTATGCAGGACATGGCAATGTATACATAAGATGACAAAAGATCAACCAAAGAAGATAGTGGGGGTGTGCAAAAAGTAGTAATGCCACTCTGGGGTATGATAGATAGATAGATAGATAGATAGATAGATAGATATTGGCGCTGGAGGAGTAGCCATAGGGAATGTGATTTCATCTTGTCTGCTTTTTTTATTATCAAAATTGTTCCTATTCATAAATGGATTCGTTCAAGAATCACACTCTCCAAAAATCTTCCTTTCCCACAACATAGGCGCATGTATGCTTCAGGTTCTGTACATGCCCCATCTTCAGTGCCGCCACAAAGAGGTGCCTTTGCAGCAAGCCCATAAGGACCCAGTGCAGAGGATGGTAGTGGCTCTTGTTATAACACAGTCTTTCACAGCGGATGTTCTCACACCGTTGCTCCCTAAGGCCAGTCCAGTGTAAGGAGTGGGCACCGGCACCGTTTCTTCCCTCGGGGCACACTGGTTCTGGAGTTCCTGCATGATGGTAGCTGGGGTGCCCTTGATGTTAGGTGTTTGGATGGCTGCAAGGCAAGGCGTGTAGAGTGTAACAGCCAATGCTGTGCTCAGCTCAGATTCATATGCTGAAGAAGGTCAGGGTTTGAACGAAACGTTCCGCAATATATGAGTACTATTTGATACAATGTAACCGGTTTATCTGGACCGAATAAAATTGATTACAAGAAATAAAATATTCTTTGAAGCAGAATAACAAGAGTGTTGTAGTTCCTCCTTCCTACCAACCTGCCACTGGCACCTTATTTACTGAAAGTGGTGGGCAGGTATCGATTACGGATTTCAAGAGACCCCAGGAGGTGGCCGTGGAGTGATGGAACTGAAACCCAGCAGCGGGGACCAAGTAAGTATTAACCCCACCACAGGTCCAGCCATATAAAAAAAAAATCTTACAGTTGCACAACCTCTTTTAATTCCAATGAAGGCCACGTGCTTGCTAATATGGCAAAATATTGTGCTATAGTACTCTACTACCTAACTATGAAATTATAATGGGAGTCGGTAATTTTCGTAAAGTATAAACATGGAGCATCTCCCAAGGAGATACTTCAAGCGAAAATGCTTAAGAAATGCACATTAAGAGGCTCTGATGAGAGCTCAATAAAAAATAAGAGGCTGGTTTTGGAGTGAAAAGTGATTTTACTGTCAGGTGGGACATAAGCCGAATCCGAGCTGAAATAAACACAGAAATGCTAACGCTGTCATTTTTTAATGCATATGTAAATGACTTGAGGTTCTCAAACTTTCTATGACTCTATAAAATGGTGAAAGAAACCAGCTTACCTGAATGACAGACAATGTATCTTTCTTATGACCGACTTCAAAATCTGTTCCGAAGACAACGCAAATTAAAATGTAAAAGTGCAAAAACTTCAGCGTCTACAGGTTAACTCCTGAGTTTCCAAGGGGCTGCATGGGGAAAAAAATAAGGGATCGGCACAGTTTGGATCTCTATCCCATGTAAATGTGGTTGTGTATGTTTATGAACTGTTCTTAAAGGGGTATTCCCATCTCAGATATTGGTGCCATATTTTTAGATTATGCCATCAATGTCAGATAGGTGCGGGTCCCTACCTCTGGCTCCAATCTCCAGAATTGGCTCCCCGAAATGAAGGAGAGTAGACCACGTGAGCACAGCCACCCTCCATTGTAAGAGTTTCGAAAATAGCCGTGCACTGGCTCCACTATATCTGCCAGTCCCATAATGGTGAATGGTGAGGTGGATGTGCTTGCGCAGTGCAATCTCCATTTAACGCTATGAGACTTACGAAAATAGCCAAGTGAGCTCGCTCGACTATTTTTAGGACTCCCATAGCAAATAATGGAGGGTACGCCACACAGGCGTGGTGTGCTCTACTTCAATTCGACTGCCTCATTTTGGAGATAGGAGCAGGTTTCAGAGGTGGGACCTGCACCTCGCTGACATTGATGGTGTATCCTACTGATATGCCATCAATATAAACTTACAATGTTGTTGATCAACAAATAACAACAAAAAATGCCCAAAGTAATCAAAAAATATAATTCATTTTATTATAAAAAACATATCATAATATACATGAAAATAAGGATGACGGGGAAGAGAACCAGCAGAAAGGCAAATGCCGCAATCCACTGGCCTATACCGCTGTCACCTACCAAACCATCTTTCGGTGGGTGAGAGCGGTATAGCCCAGTGGATTGCGGCATTTGCCTTTCTGCTGGTTCTCTTCCCCGTCATCCTTATTTTCATGTATATTATGATATGTTTATTACAATAAAATGCGTTATTTTGTTATTACTTTGGGCATTTTTTGTTGTTATTTGTTGACTAACAACATTGTAGGTTTATATGGTTTCCAATTTCTTTGCCCAGACTCATAGTTTTGTATATTGAGACTTTTTTCTTGGTTCTCTATTGATATGCCATCAATGTCTGAACTGGAAAACCCTTTAAAGGGTGTCTGTTAGATGTCCTACTTAAAATAGGTCAGTGGGCTATATAGAAATGTCATGGCTTTTTAACTGGGTGGCAGATATTGACTATATGACTCCTTTCTTTCAACATGGTCCCACAGAATTTATAGTCTATTTGCCTTCAGGAGGTTTGCAGTACCGCAGAGCAGAGGTATTGTATAAGCAAATGGTTTGATCTTTAATGTTATGTAATTTAATGTTATGTCAGGTATTGGTATGTCTTGTGTTACACCCATTATAGTTGTGGATGGATGGCACAACCAGAGTTAATAGCCCTGGCTCAGCCCTTTGCAGGAGGTTTTGTATGGAGCTAACATCCACCTCCAGCTCCATTATTGAGTGTATAGTAAGAATTAAGAGAGGACGGAAGCAGTGATTCATGCTCCATCTTGTCATGCACAAGAAAGCTACAGAGACTAACAGATCTCTGCAAGATACACAGAAAGGAGAGAACAAGAGAACTTAGAATCTGCATGGCCCAGCATTTGTGACTATAGCCATTCAGACCTTACTGATTTGAAGAACATTGTTAAAGCATCATTCACACCAGGATACATCCTGGCCAGACGTGTCTTTAAGCCCTGTATCCTGCTGTGGACATTACCGACAATAATACCTAGGTACTGTTGACAGCCATATATTCTACTGAGAGAGACTTTAACAAGATAGAAAGGAAAGAGGGTCATAACTCTCATCCTTGCCTAAGTCCATACATCACTATCTATAGTAAAGAGACATGTTTAATATTTTACCCTGCCCTGGTTTCCTGACTCCTACACTATATGATGGCTATTACACTCTACACACCCTCTCTTTAACCCATCAAAACGCTTAATATCAAGGGCACCTCGGCTATATGTGCCCTAAGGGAAGAAAGATTGACTGAGAGAACCAGATCCACAACCCCTCCGATCGTTGCTCCTGATGAGCTTGCTGCAGGTTGCTTATGGGTGTGTTAGCGCACACTAGCCTACCCTAATGGCAAAAAGGGTTCTGCCACACAGTCAGTTTTTTTTATAAAGTTTTGGAATTTAAATCCAGGAGAGAATTCAAAAAAGAAGAGACGTATCTGTCTGTCTCTCTTTTTATTATCCACACCTGATTTTGGATTCCAAAACTGCGTGAAGAAACCCCAGCTGAGAACTTTATTTACTTTAAATTTTACTTTATTTACATTAAACTTCACAATATTTGTACATTAATTATAAATAAGTGATAGGTGCAGGACTTACCTCTGGGACCATTGATTATTAGGAGACCATGGTTCTCATAAGCCCTTTAGCCGACTCTGTCTGCCTTCCTTCTCCAGGTCTTCACGGCCCATGACAGTTTTAATGATCACATTTCTTGGCTAATAAAGTTGTGAGTACAGTGCATTTTATAATCACATGCTGAAGGAAAGGGATCTTTAAATTTATATGACCCATTTTAATTTTTAGGCAATAGCATCACTTTAATCTTTTCTTAATGCAGATCATAGTCCATAGATCTAAGTATCCTGGGCTAATTTAATGTGAAATGTCTTTCCCAAGTCAACTAATGAAACCTTATATAGCTCCCGACACGTCTCTGCGGTATACTTATACATAAAGCATCTAGGAGATACAATATATAATGACTCCCATTCTTATTTTATTAATGCATTTCTCTCAGTCTCCGTAGGTTATTTCTTAAGCCCTTAGTATTTCTCTACACCAGATAAAGCTAATGATCATATTCCCAAACTGTTGTAGCTACTTGTTTCAAAAGGGTAATTGATTTAGTGAACATAATGTGAAAGCTGGAAGTGCATGGGATCCAAAAAATGTCAATGGGGTCCTAAAGTCCATCCATAGTACTCAAGTGGAGCTACACACAGACTGGACATTACATTTTCTTGTAACTGATATTTATTTTTGTCCATAGCTCCTTTAAATAGGGGCATAGCTAAAGGATCTATTCATTTCAGTGGTCCTTTGCTCAAAATGTTGCCACAGATGTATATTCAAAGAGGTCTCCAAACAATGTCAAAGAGGTTGTTTAGAAAATTAATGTTGTTCTGAGAAGACAAACTTCACCAAAGTGATCTTTTCATCTGGGCCATATTTACCGCTCACACTGCCCTGAGTACTAAGTCTGAACAGGCCCCTATTTATACTTGCAAATGATGATCACAATTTGCTCATTTCTGAGTAATTATAATAACACCCGGTTAGCCCTTCCTATAAATGATAACTCAATATCCCATATTAACAAAGTGAAAACAGATTTATCTATAATCTTTTCTAATTTATTGACAAGGAAAAACTAAAATCTTGCATTGACATTAGTACGGTATATAGACCTTTTACTCTTAGTTGAGGCACCTTTGACAGGGATTACTGCCTCCAGTCTACTTGGGGTATAAAGCCACAAGATTTACACATCTGGATTTGGGGATTCCCTGCTATTCTTCTCTGCAGATCCTCTCAAGTTTTGTCAGGTTGGATGGGGACTATCGGTAGACAGCAATGTTAAGATCTCTCCAGAAATGTTTAATTATGTTCAAGTCAAGGCACTGGCTGGGCCATTCAAGGACATTCGCAGAGTTGCCACTCTTGTGTTGTCTTGGCTGTGTGCTTAGAGTTATTGTCTTGTTGGAAGGTGAACCTTCAGCCTAGTCTAAGGTCAAGAGCATTCTGGATCAGGTTGTAATTAACAACATGTCTGTACTTTGCTCGATTAAGCTTTCTCTCAACTCTGATTAGGCTCCCTGCCCCAGCCTCTGAGAAACACCTCCACAGTATGATGCTGCCACCATCCTACTTCACTGTAGGGATGGTATTGGGCAGGCGGTGAGCAGTGTCCGGTTTCCTCCGTTTTTTTTTATTGAGGAGAGGCTTCTTTCTGGCCACTCTACCATAAAACCGAGATTGGTGGAGTACTGAAGTGATGGTTGACCTTCTGGAAGTTTCTCCTATTTGCACACAGAATCTTTGGAGCTCAACCACAGTGGCCATTGGGTTCTTGGTCACCTCTTTACCAAGGCACCTCTTCCAAAAATACTTAGTTTGGTGGGGCACGGCTCTAGGAAGAGTCTTGTTTGTTCTAAACTTTTTTCATTTAAGAATTTTGGAGGCCAATGTGCATCTTGTGAACTTTCAGTGTAGCAGAATATTTTTGCACCCTTCTCCAGATATGTGCCTCCATACAATACTGTCCCTGAGCTCTATGGGCAGTTCTTTCCTCCTCATGTCTTGATTTTTCCTCTGACATGCATTGTCAGCTATGAGACCTTATAAAGACAGCAGTATATTTTTCTAAATCATATCCAATCAATTGCATTTAGCACAGGTGACTCCAGTGAAGGTTGAGAAACATCTCAAAGATGATCAACATAAATGGGAGGCCCCCAGAGCTAAATTTCAAGTGTCATAGCAAAGGGTCTAAATATGTATGTCCATCCAAAATTTTCCTTTTTCCTTTATAATGCATTTGGAAAAATTTCTAAAATTCTGTTTTCACTTTTTCATTATGGAGTATTGAGTGCAGATTTGATAGGGAAATCATGATCATTTTTTATTTTAGCGCAAAGTCGCAACATAACAAAATGTGAAAAAAGTGAAGGGGTCTGAACACTTTCTGAATCCATTGTATAACATGTTATGGGTCACTACTAAAAGTGTTGAAAGGTTTACTTTGATGTTGTGCTCTGTGCACTCTGTATTTCAAAAGGTTGTGTACGGGTAGGAAATAGTTAATTGGCAGTCCTTAGTTATAGTTCCTGAGTAGTGGGCTGGCCAATTCCCCACTGGGTAGTTGAGAGTTGCTAGGAAGCAGGCCAAAAGAAAAGATGTGAATGCTGCTTCTGGTGTGTAGGCTAGACAAGCAAAAGCAGGATTATTATTCTCCAGGGAGACACCATCCCTTTGTGAATGAAAGCTGTCAGAAAAGTAACTTTGCTAAGAACTAACCACTGAAGGAAAGAAGCACTGAATTTGCGCAGAAGGTTGAGGATTATTAAGGGACAGTGCTTGGGCAGAGACAGTAAATGTAAGTCACGTTTACAGCTTTGGACTTCACTGCACATAGTTAGGGTTAATTGTTTCTGGTGCCTGCCACATTGGACTGTCCATCCAATCTTGGACTGCACCCCACAGTTGGGCATTGTAGGGAATTATTAAGAGATGATACTCCTCTGGTCATTTAGAAATATTTCATATACTTATAGCAAGGGAATCATGGAGGACCATCACCTTAGCCAGCCTTTACTGCTCATAATGGGCAGTAAAACAGAACTCCTGTATTCCTGCCAAATATCTCAATGGTTAAATACTTGCACCATCATGAAAACACTTCTTGCTCTTGTATTCCTAGTATCTACAGTTATGTGATTCCCGTGTCCCTGTGATAACACCCAGTGCAGTAACATGAAATGTAGTCTGGAGGACACAGGCAGTCTACAATCTGAATTGCTGAATAAGATATTGGTAATATAGGGATCATGAGGCAGGATATTTTTATTAGAAACAGGGTAGAATGGGTTAATAAAACAAATATGGTGTGCATCACGCACCTCACTAATCCCTGCCACTGCCGTTCTGATGCTAACCAGTAGCGATGAGCGGCAGGGGCAATATCCGAATTCGCAATATTTAGCTAATATTTGGTAGAATATTCGTCATATATTCGCAAATTCGAGATTATTTTCTTGATCGTGAAAAATCGGCAATGTAATATTCTCGTAATGCGTGCGAAATACAGGCGTGGGTCACTATAGCTACATTTTTCAAGCTGCTAGAAGTTTCCTGAGACTGGAGAAAATGGTTGGCACGGCAGAACATTACAATAGCTTTATATGCAGATAGAGTGCTCCAATATATTCCCGATTGCGAAATCGGTACTAATGATGCGAACATTTTGGCACAATACGTGCAACTTCACATTTTAACAGTTCTAACTAATTATTAGTGATTGGTGCACTAAGTATTGTTGTGAACTTGTGACATCACAGCACTATGTATGTATGTAACATGTACACATACAGCTACACTATATCACGATCTAACCTACACTGACTATCTCCCACTAACTATCTGTATTATATATATAAGCTAACTAACTAACTAACTATCTAATGTAATGACACAGGAAAGCAGAGAGCACAGCAATAACACTGCTGTCTCTCTCAGATCTGCAAAATACTGCGTACAAGGGCTGCTGGGGAGGTTCTTATACAGTAAGGGGTAGGCAGCTTTCCTATTGGTTGCTAGGGATGTTGCTAAGCTCAGACAAAGACATTGCAGCCTTCTCATTGGCCCACAAGCAAGAAGGGAGGTTACTGATGGAAAAAAAAATCTAGAATATTTGAAATAATGAATATATATATATCACTATATTCTAAATATTCGCGAATTCTCGAAGTGCTGGTATTCGCGATTAAGTGAGTAATCCTTATTTTATTTTGATCACTCCTTCATAGTTCTCACATTGAAAGTTGCCATTTTTACAGCAAAGCTGCGTACAGATGGCATTTCTCTGTTTGTTCTCTACAAAATGATTGCTACATTGAGCTGCCAGCTAAAAAATCAGACAGAACACAAAATCGCGTAGGATCCTCTCATATTCTGTCTGGAAATATGTTTGCAAAATCATGTAACTGGCATTGCCACCGGTTATTGACTTTTTCAAACCCCTGTGCAGACTTGGCAGTCAAAAAATATTCTGTTGACACGGCGGAGTATAATTTGTTTTATCTGAACTGAAGTTCAAGTTGTGAGTTTCAACTGGAAGCCCATACTGTACCTCAGATGATCAGAAGCAGGTCTGGCAAGGCAAGTTAACTTATTCATTACCAAACTGCTCAACCTGAGTAGCTCTGGGAATGTTTACAATGCCCTTTATAAGGAACCCTGTTTCCCTTGTGCGGTTTATACAGGATACTGTTTATCGGGTCTCATTCATCAAAACTGTTGCCCATCAGCTCTCTCTTTTATTTTACTAGAGAAGTTAAAGGGTCACTAACTTTTCAAAAAAGTCATAGAGAGAGACATATCAAAAGTGTAGATGGATGGAAGTGTGAGCACTGAGACCCCCAATGACCCCTAGAAAGTGGGGAGAGAACAGCAAGCATATTGTGCTCTGTCTCCTCGCTGCATGAGACGGGAACCATAGAGGTGTATGGGCTTGTCTTGATTCCATTCTCTACAGCGAGGAGAGAGCATGAGATATACATGTGCTTCTCTACCCTCGTCCTAAAGATCGGTGAGGGGCTGAGCTCTCAGACTCCAACTGATCTAAACTTTACATATGTGTCTAGGACATATCGAAAGTTTTTTGAAAAGTTAGAGACCTTTTAAGGAAATAAATTAGGCCTATCGTATCCTTCCCTGTTAGCTGAGTGGTCCTATGTGGAGGGCAGTAGTGCTGAGTCCAACATGCCATACTTAATTTAATAAAGAATAGCGATAGTAGAGACCTATGTACATGAAAACTAGAAAGAAATATAGGACTGTTTTGACGGTCAGTTTCCAGACCTTTTTGGTCCAGCAAAAAGCAGTATGCATGGTTTGGTGTGGTATAACACAGAATCTGTGTCGATAAAAATAAAAATAGACAACCATGTGCTTAGGCAGCCATTGTTTTTGCAGACATCCAAGAGCGGATTGTGAGGAACTTGATGAAATTGACAGGGAAATTATTCCACCAGGAGCATATCAACTGAACAATATGTCAACATTGACTAGGATAGATTTTCAGTCAATGACTACGAGCAACAAAGTACCGCTTCTTGTGACAGCCATTACTGTAAAATTGACAGGAAGTACAGCCATATTAATGTAGTTTTCTCAGAAACTGATGGTAGTCCTTAGACACATGGCTGTAATCATATTTCATGATATACAGATCTATAATACAGCACCCATAGAAGTCTATGGCCACTTTTCATGTGGAGTTAGGAGTTACATTGGAAGCTGTATTACAGATGTATTCTCCTGTTAGAGCATTGTTTCTTGGGGAATCATGGTGGCATCATGTGGTGGCATGCAGAAGTGTACACATGGCTATATTATAATTGTATGGATCCCATGTACAGTAGTCAAAATTCTGTAGAAAACTATGACAACATATTGTATCTTTTAGGTTTTATACTATTCAGTTTTTTCATGGATTCATATGAAATCCATAATCCAAAAGACAATGAATGGTAACATGTTCTATCACATGTCCCATTTTTATGATCACCAGCTAATATCCAGAGTAACCGCTGTGTGTAGCACGGACAGCAGCTAGACAGGCTGGGAATGACTCCATAAAGTCCTGGTACGTTGTCACAGGAATCTAGAGCCATGCTGACTGCAGTGCATCCCACAGCTGCTGAAAGATGTATGGGAAGACAATCAATATTTATGGGTTTACGTGAAATGCAAAGATAGATTCTTGCCCAAATCACTTGAGAGTTCCTTCCACATGGAACAGTGGGCCCAGAGAATGCCACAAAAACATTCCCCAAACTATAACGCTACCATCACCAGCTAGATGTCTCTCTCTCTGTCCCAGAAGGCTGGTACAGTGGCCAAAAGCTGGTGTCCCAGGGTCTGTGGCAGAGTATCCCCATCTCAGTGTCCTCTTCTGGTCACTCAAGTAGTCTGGCGGAGTCTCCTCTTCTAAACACTGTTACCTAACTGCAGAACACTAGGGCCTCTGACTGCTCACCTTATATACAGTTTCTTGCTAAACTAGAACCTTCTAGTGAGAGGGGTGGAGTGGAGAAACTCAGCACAAACAAATACAATGTTACACCTTCCGTCTCTCATAGACTTGAATTAGAGCTTCAGTGATACTTAATGGCAATGACACAGCAATTTTCCCAGACAAAAAACACATCTTCAGACTTGGTGGTAAACAAGTTTGGCTTTTTTTCCGCTAAAATATAGTCTTATTTAACTCTTATGGCATCTGTGGAAAAGCTTCTCGTTATTAGCTAGAAAGTCCCCAAAGTCTCTCAGTGCTATGCAAATGAGCAGGAACATATATATCACAAGATACATTTAAAATGCAATTAGTATTAAACAGTATAAGTCAATGCAAGTTAACCCTTTAAATTAAAATAATGTGAGGAGTTGAGGACTTTACATAGGGGACACAGGGGCCCTAAATGTCCAGACTTCAAAATATCCCTGCTCCAGGGCACTACAACTGCCCACCCTGCTATCACTATTCCAAACTGTATTCTAAAGAAACATCAAGTTTCCCTGTGTAAATATTTATATATATATATATATATATATTTAGTAAATTATGGCTAGTGCCATAATTCTGATTTCTGCTAGGTTCACATCTGCAGCAGATGTTCCGGCCGGAGCCTCTATTTTAGATTCCTGCAAAAATACTACACAAAAAAAGAAGAATGCAGGCATCATGATGGAAACCCTCCAGATCCTATTATAGTCAATGAGGTCCGGTCGGCACTGTTGTTGTCTGTATACAGTATGTAGTTTTATATCCTGGAGCAGAAAATTTGATAAATGTCACAGAAGTGAACCTAGCTTTAGTGATTTATGGAGAAGGATAATAAAAGAGAGAGTTACGATGTGAAGAGCCGTTCAGGGATATTCGGCCAAGTATTAGCAGGCGCCAGGAGGGTGGAGTGACGGAATAGACCAGTATCTGTGGAACATTGCTATATTGGGAAAGCAGCAAAGGTGTTCAGTGGGAGTAAGCATGGGCTTATCCCTAGTACGACTAGGAAAGGGGGGAAGGACCGTGGCGAGTGGGATAACAAACACTCGGGTTGTCCTAAGAAAAGGAACACCAAATAAGGCGCCACTCCCAGGTAACAAGTGGATACAGGTGCTTAATATAAAATGGCTTATATCAAACAAGGGTAAAGTTTAAGTAGGCACTAATAAGAAGTGAGATAAAGGCATACTAGGTGTTAACAGAAATGGATATACACTCACTTCACAGGGGGGTAGTCTACAGGATAAAGCTCAAGACACCTGAGACCTTTTACCCCCCCCCCTGGCCTGGATCGCATGTAGAGGTCTTAGGGATTGATGGCAGCCCACGGCAGGAGGCTTCTTATCAAATACTTTATTTCACACAATATGTGGCCCAACGCATTTCGGAAGCCTGAATACCCCCTTCTTCAGGAAAAAAACATAAAATGGTCCAAATGTACATTGTATAATAAAATCGTAAATATATAAAATAAATAAATAAAACATGATATACAGTACAGTAAAATAGTAAATATATGAGTAGAATGTGATATATAGTGTAATATTAGAAATACAGGCAGATGAAGGGGTGAAATAACAAGCATGTCTATATCTGAATCTATTAATTCGAAGAGGGATTTTTTTGAAAATCTTGGTGGGGTCTTCTTTTAGTGTTCTATAGTATTCTGGATCGGACAATATTCGAAGTGATTCCGCTATATAGTATTCTGAGTCCATCACTACAATTCCTCCCCTCTTATCAGCACTTTTAATAACAATATCCTTATTCTTCATCAAGTTCCTTAGAGCTAGTCTGTCCTGGTAGTTTAGGTTAGTGTTATTTTCTAGAGGAATGACATCGGGATTCCTTTTGTTCTTAGGCTGGACTGGTTGATTCCTAAAGGTGTCTTTTAGGTTGTCCATAATCATGCTATAAAAGCACTCGATATGTGGACCCCTACTCTCTAAGGGATAGAAGGAGGATTTTCCTTTCAAGTTACGTGGTGCCTTCGTCAGGTTTATTAAGGGTTGCAAGAGATGTTTCAATATTAATTTGTTTTGTGGGTTTCCCTGCAAAGTGTCTCTTTAGAGTCAGTTTTCTAATGAATTGGTTTAAGTCAACGAACAACTCAAATGGATCTATTTTATCTGTAGGACAAAAAGATAGACCCCTGCCCAATACCCCTGTCTCACTTCATTGGGTTGTAATGTGTATTTAGAAAGGTTGAAAATTCCCTTGGATTTTTCTATTGTTGATAGAGTAGGTGGGGGTGGGTCCCTTTTATTTGTGTATGGCTCTACTTTCTTGGTTTGTATTTTTTCTTTAAAGGTGTTTCTGCGGTGTCCACCTCCTGGGTGACACAAATGAACACCGCCCCCCCCCCTCCCACTGAGCATAATAAATAGGAATAAATCCAATATGTCTGACATAATCATAAGTGAGGTCACTTCCGGTCCCAAATATGGCGCCTTTTTTCCATGTGCTACTCCTGAGTATATATTAAGACAGGGGGGAGCATCATTCACCTTAGGGACCCTTGTTTGGGTTCAATATTATTAATATCACTCCTGAAGGTATGTAATTTATATACTTCATAGGACCTTCCAACTTTTGTGCCCTTCATGTTGATTTTACCTATCTATTTTGCTACAATCCCCCCTTTCTTTTATCACTCTTTATGTATCTATGTATCTCACTATCGAAATGTGTTCATAGACTATTTTTATCGATATTTTATTGATCCTTATATTATATTATTATGGACCTGCTTATCCCAGGGTTATTTCGCCCCTTTATCTGTCTGTATTTCTAACATTACACTATATATCAACTTTTACTCATACATTTACTATTTTGCTGTATATCATGTTTTTTTGTTTAATTATTTTATATATTTAAGATTTTATAATACAATCTACATTTGGACCATTTTCTGTTTTTACTCCTAAAGAAGGGGGCATTCAGGCTCCTGAAACACATTGGTCCACATATTGTGTGAAATAAACTGTTTGATAAGAAGCCTCCTGCCGTGGGCTGCCATCAATCCCTAAGACCTCTACATGAGATCCTGGCCAGGGGGGGTAAAAAGTCTCAGGTGTCTTGAGCTTTTTCCTGTAGACTACCCCCTGTGAAGTGAGTGTATATCCATTTCTTTTAACACCTCGTAGGCCTTTATCTCACTTCTTATTAGTGCCTACTTAAACTTTACCCTTGTTTGATATACGTCATTTTATATTAAGCACCTGTACCCACTTGTTACCTGGGAGTGGCACCTTATTTGGTGTTCCTTTTCTTAGGACAACCCGGGTGTTTTTTATCCCACTCGCAACGGTCCTTCCCCCCTTTCCTATTTAGTGATTTATGGCCTTTTTTGGGCAGAAATCTTCTTTAAAGACTAACAGCTGATCTTTCTATGTTTTTGGAAAACAGATTTTACACTTTCCTGCAACCTTATGATACGTGCCAGACTTTCTCCATCACTTCAAAGTCATTTATCATTTATTTATCACACAGTCGCAGCTGCTTTGATCAATAATTTGTAGGAAAGTTACAATGTGTTTAGGATTCATTGTATTTCATGCAAAAGCCTTTTCGATTTAAACTGCATGTACAGTAACCTTGCTATAGGTCAGAGAGGAGAACATTGCCATTAATAAGCTGAAGCCCTACATGGAACGTAAGCAGAGTGGAGGGCTTGCATTTTAATTGGCGCACCGATGATGTAATGACCTGTGTTCACTGGGTGAATTAGAGCACTGTGACAATAATGGCCGACTTTATGTAATCACTTCCCATATTTACTGTGTCCTTCTCTAGTGTCCTTCACTCAACACAGACATTTAAATGTCTACCTACGCAGCCAATAAACGTGCAGGTAAGTACTGCCCTCACTGTAACTGCCCTCACCCTTTTTACGGCGCTGGAAACAGGAGGCGAGTTCTCGTGAGATATTTTTTTTAAAGTAGATTAGCTGTTTATTTTTTTGTCAACGCGTTTCAAGGGCGTACGGCCCTCTTCTTCAGGACAATAAAAGCATATATTTGAACCTATTAAAACATTGTCTTTTAAAAGGTGTGTTTTGGCGCGCAGGCCAGTGGTTTGTTGAGCGGAGAGCTGGTGTGCATGACGTCATTCGTGCCGTCACCTGGAGAAACGCCCCTCGGTATCTGCCTGTCACTTAGGGTATGGTGATCGCTATTATCCAGCGGCTGATTGCTAATTCCGTGGTATGTGTGACTTTAGATTGGTATTGGTATGTGCTGACCATCTTTTCATATTCCGGTGGTATGCAGCATATTTTGATGCCCCGATCTAGTGTTTTGTGTGTATTTTGGGCTGCTGCCGGCACTGTAAAGTACGGGGGATAAGTAGCTTGGCAGCGCTCAGAGAACCCGCAGGTGTCGGGTTACGGTGGCGCTATGGTTTGCTGTGATGGCGGTATAGTGAGTAGGGGGGGCGGGGGGGGAGAGAGAGGGGGAGAAAGAAGGAAGGGGTCCGTCCTGTGTTGCTTATCAGGGGTGCTGCCGATGGCAGTCTCTGTTAGCGCTATGCTTTTCTGTAGAGGGCGGGCTGTGGATTGCTGCTGGGTTACGATGTTCATATGGGTAAGACAATATTACTCTAAGGGGCCGTGAGAGAGGCACATCATAGATAGCCGTATATTTGTGCCTGTGGATGTGACCGGGTGCCTGTGTTTATTTTCTTCAGGTAGGGAGGTATATCCTTTGAGATTATTTTGGAAATTCTTCCGGGTGGAATAAGAGTGCGGTGGTTGTTCTTAGTGGAGGATTGTATTCTTATATATATGTTTATATAGAAAGATGTTATGTTTCTATATATTAATATTTATTTGTTTTTGTAGATTGATTCATTGTTAGGACTCCGGGCTGACGACGGCCGGCAGTGGTCATATCGTCCGCAGGTAGTATCGCTGTATTCAGTGTTTATTTTTTAGCAGAGAGTGCTATCTCGGGAGGGGGAGGATGTTGTAATATGTGGCAAAATTTTTTCAACAGTGTTTATATATTTATAACTTGTGACAGGGTTTGGGTACATTGTTAGTTATATTTAGGTCATGAGATGAGAGGGTAACGGGAAAGCGAGAGTAGGGGACAACTCTAAATATATTTTTTATTTTTTAATTTATTTTATTTTTGGAATTTGGAGATCTATTTCATTAGGAGATAAAAATGAGGGCGTATGTTTATAGTATGGTTTCTGAGATTGCGTTGAGCCCATATGGTGCAAGGGTATCCAGCTGGTATATCCAGTATACTTCTCTCTTTTGTAGAGTATTAAATCTATTGAAGGGGTTCTCTGGTATAAAATCAATTGGGGTGATGGTTAGGGGGTGTTTTTCTTTTTCGATTGTTGATGCACAGTGTCTAGAAAGTGTTTGAGGTATTGTCTGCGTATGTTGTATCTATGTTGGTTTACACGGTTATGTAGGGCCTGGGTTGTGCGTCCCACGTACTGGAGCCCACACTTACATTCGACTAGATATATCACATAGCAAGTTTGACATGTCATGTGGTGTTTGATCATGAACGTGGATCCATTTTTATTTGAAGTAAAATGCGTGCGGTTGTGTGTAATAACCTTACAACATAGGCAGTTTTTTGTTCCGCATTTAAAACTGCCTTTCTGGTCTGGCCTATCTGTTATTTCAGTTTTTTCGTATTGTTTTGGTTTGCTGGGGGCTAGCATATTTTTCATAGTAGGGGCTCTTCTGTGAATAATTCTTGGTTGTGATGACAGATATTTATTAAGATAGGGATCTTGTTGTAAAATACCACAAATACCACTACCTTTATTTTTAAAGACTATTGTGTGTGACAGCAGCAATATATATTTTTAGCGCATCCTGTGCTAAATACCGTGTAAAAGGGCGCTGGGGACAGTTAAATTATTCGCGCCACATCTCCTATGCAAAGTGCGCGCATCCCTAAAATATCAGTGACATCCAGTGTACTTTTCCGTAGACGGTATCCGCTGTGTACAGTTAAATAATCCATGCCAAATCTCCTGTTTAAAGTGTGTGCATCCCTAAAATATCAGTGACATCCAGTGTAGCTTTTTCCATAGACACTGCGAACAGTGACATTACCTGTGGTACCTGTCATGTATAACGTTTCCGAATCACAAATACCATTGTAAATTTTTTCCGAGTACACACGCTACTGTAAGTGTGACATACTTTTAAGCATATATCACATTTAAAATGTAGAAGGCGAGCAGTAGGGGACGGGGAAGTGGCCGTGATGCTGATGGTGCACGCTGAGGCACGTGGCTCTGGGCGCACAAGAAAAACAATCATTCACAATACCTAGCTTCATGTCCCAGTTTGCAGGGCGGCGCAGGACACCACTCTTGAAGTCAGACCAGTGTGACCAGGTGGTCGGTTGGATTGCAGCAGATAATGCTTCCAGTCGGTTAAGCACCACCCTGTCTTCCACCAAGTCCAGTCTCAGTAGCCAGGAGTCTGGTCAACACAATCCTCCCTGATTCTCCTTCCTCACACCATGTACAGTCTGGCCAAACAAGTGATCCCACACTTTGATATTCCGAGGACCTCTTTTCATCGATTGATTTGGCCCTCTCGCCAAGCACGCTTGAAGAGGGACATGAGATCTTGTGCCCTGATTCCCAACCTCTTGAGCATCCACAGTCACAAGAAAATGAGGGTGGGGAATGGCAATTAGTGTTTAATGAGGTGGATGATGATGAGACACAGTTGCCAATGAGTCAACAGCAAGAGGTTGATGAAGAGGATGAGACACAGTTGTCAATCACTGAGGTTGTGGTTAGGTCAACAAATCAGGAGGATAATCAGAGTCAGGAAGTGGAAGAGGATGTGGTGGACGATGAGGTCACTGACCCAACCTGGAAAGGTGGATAGCCGAGTGAGGACAGCAGTACAGAGAGGGAGGAATCTGCAGCAGCGCAATAGGCTGGAAGAGGCAGTGGGGTGGCAAAAGGGAGAATGAGAGCCACAGAAAACAGGCCCGCAACTGTTCCACGGAGCAACCCCTTGCGGAAATCTCCCTTGCCAAGGGGTAGATGTTCCGCAGTATGGCACTTTTTTGAGGAAAGTGAGGACGACAAGAGAATAGTAGTTTGCAACCTGTGCCATACGAAAATGAGCCGGGGCATGAACACTAGCAACCATACCACCACCAGCATGATCTGCCACATGGCATCCAAGCACCGTAATAAGTGGGACGAAGACCTGGGTCCACAATCTGTGTCTGCGGGTCACACCACTGCCTCCTCTTCCCCTATGTTACGTGCTGGCGAATCGCCTGTCGAAGGCGCAGGCCCGGATGCCTTCCGTCCTGCACCTGGACCTTTTCAAGCACCATCAGCGACCATATCCACTTCCATGTCCCAGCGTAGCGTCCAAATGTCCTTACACCAGGCCTTTGAACGCAAGCGAAAATACCCAGCCACCCACCCACATGCCATAGCACTAAATGCGCAGATTTCCAAATTACTGGCCCTGGAAATGTTGCCATTTAGGCTTGTGGAAACTGAGGCCTTCCGCAGCCTGATGTCGGTGGCCGTTACGCAGTCCCCAGCCGCCACTATTTTTCAAGGTGTACTGTGCCCGCCTTACACCAACATGTGTCCCGTAGCATCACACATGCCCTGACCAATGCAGTTACTGGGAAGTTCAACTTAACCAAGGACATATGGACAAGTGCTTTCGGCCAGGGACGCTACATTTCCCTGATGGCACACTGGGTGAATGTTGTGGAGGCCGGGAGCGAGTTGTACCCTGGGGTGGCACAGGTGCTACCAACGCCAAGGATTGCGGGCCTTACATCGATCAGGGTTTCCGCCAGCACCGACATTAGTGGCTCCAAACCCCACTTATCCTCCTCCGCCTCCTCCTCCACTTCTACATCCGATTTATCTGCGTGCAGCACCAGTCAGTCATCAGTCGGTAGCTGGAAGCAGTGTAGCACTGCAGTGGGGAAGCGGCAACAGACCGTGCTGAAGCTGAGTTGCTTAGGGGACAAACAGCACACCGCCGTAGAGCTGTGGCAGGGGATGAGACCAGACTGAGCTGTGGCTCTCGCCACTTAACCTACAACCAGGCGTGGTTGTGTCTGATAATGGCATTAACTTGGTGGCGGCTTTGGAGCTCAGACACATCCCATGCCTAGCCCACATGTTCAACCTTGTGGTTCAGCAGTTTCTCAAAACCTACCCCAATTTGCCTGAGCTATTAGTGAAGGTGCCTGGCGTGTGTGCACATTTCCGCAAGTCATCGACAACTTTAGCCAGTCTGTCAACACTGCAGCAGCGCTTGAAATTGCCAGCTCAAAGGCTGTTGTGCGACGTGAGCACGCGCTGGAACTCCACATTCCACAGCAGAGGGCAGTAGTGGAATACCAGCTGCAACATAGTCGTTGCCTTTCCAGTCAGCTTCCGCTATTCACAAGCAAGGAGTGGGCATGGATTATCAGTGTAACCATCCCAGTTCTGTGTCTACTCAAACGCTCGCTGCTCACAATTAAGGACAACGCTTTGCATGTAAAAGAGGTGGAAATGTGGGAAGACATTACACAGGGTGATAGCCAGACCACCCTCAGTTCATCGTTTCAGCGCGATTTGGACGATGAAGAGGAGGAGAAGCAGGAGTCCGTTGCCTCCGCTACAGAGGGTAGTACCCATGGAAGTTTAATTCCATCTGTTCAGCGAGGGTGGGTAGAAGAGGAGGGAGAGGATGAGGAGATTGAGAGTGATTCTCCTAATGACGACAGCGAAGTCTTGCCTGTTGCTACTCTGGCACACATGGCTGACTTCATGTTAGGCTACCTTTCCCGCGATCTGCGCGTTATATGCATTTTAGACAACATTTTAGGTGGAGAGGACGAGCAAAACAGTGCAATAACAGAAGATCCTTGTTGAAAAATTGCTCCAAAGATTTCCATCTGACAACGCTGGCGACAGTCTGTAGTTCCTTGGCCAACCGAGGAGAAGAGACAAGGGGAACACTCAGCAATTCCAACAGAGGCAGGGCAACACTCTCCAAAGCCTGGGACAGTTTCATGACACCCCACCAGCACCCTCACCCTGAGGCGCGACCTAGTGTTACAAGAAGGGAAAAATTTATGAAGATGGTGAAGGAGTACATAGCAGACCGTGTCAGCATCCTCAATGATCCCTCAGTGCCTTACAACTACTGGGTGTCCAAGCTGGACACGTGGCACAAACTGGTGCTCTACGCCTTGGAGGTGCTGGCATGCCCTGCCGCCAGCATTTTGTCTGAGCGGGTATTTAGTGCTGCTGGTGGCATTATAACAGATAAGTGTATCCGCCTGTCAACTGAAAATGGTGACAGGTTGACTCTTATAAAAATGAACAAGGCCTGGATTGACCATGACTTCTCGACTCCACCAGAGGAAAGCTGATGAACTGATGTACTGAATACACTGTATTCCCATGCACCCCTTCCACCACAAACAAGGGTATATGGTTGAATCTTCCTTTTCTCATCCGCCTTCTTCTCTTCCATCATATCAACACATGCTTATTTAAAATCTTTTACAGGGTCAGCTCACCAGCAGGCCCACACCTCAAATCTTTTACAGCATCATTAAGCATCTCTGGCTCCTTAGCAGGAATAACCAACTGGCGGGCCTCGGACTATATGCAGCTCTCGTGTATCTGAAATGGTCTGTCTTCTCCTATGTTATGGGGGCACAGTGGTATCTTATTTTCCCCCACAAGATATGTTATGTGTGTTTTTGTATAAGCGACTACGTATGGACCCTAGAAAGTGTCTGAGGAGTCCACGGCAAAAAAAAATATATGGAGAAAACTTGGTCGCAAAAAAAGTCATACATGTGTATGTCTATCCCTTTACCAAGCCCTAGCTGATTGTAACATTCGGCAATTAGGGGTCAGCAGATTTGTACCCATGAAACTGGCTGACCTGTTCCATGTGCACTTGGCAGCTGAAGACATCTGTGTTGGTCCCATGTTCATATGTGCCCGCATTGCTGAGAATTTTTTATTTTTTTTATATATGCAAATGAGCCTCTAGGAGCAATGGGGGCGTTGCTGTTACACCTAGAGGCTCTGCTCTTCCTGCAACCGCCGCAGCCTCTTCTATTTGATTGACACGGCCAGCAAGTGAAAACTTTATCACACCTGATCCTGTCCATCAAAGTGCAGAGGGTGCGGCTGTTGCAGAGAGAGCAGAGCATCCAGGTGTAACAGCGACTGGCGCCAAGCGCACATGAAACAGGTTAGCCAGTGTCATAGGTATAAAACTGCTGACAGATGCCCTTTAAAATTCTAGAATAAAATGCATTTTATGAGATAAAGCACACAAGGTCATCTATAACACGTCTCAATTAAGATATCCCATGATACCGTGATTCCATTACAGATATTTGTGAAGAGCATTCTGCGTAATTGTGAGACAGGACTCTCTTCAAAATGATCTAGCATCTTAGAGAAGAGTTTATTTACAGTTCCTATGTCTTAAAACAGAGACATATTCAAGAGTAGTGTTGGGCACGAATATTCGAATTGCGAATTTTAATCGCGAATATCACCATTTCGAGAATTCATGAAGATTTAGAATATAGTGCTATACAGTATAGTGCTATACAGTATTCGCGAATATTCTAGATTTTTTATTCATCTGAACCCATGATTCCTCCCTGCTTCTTGCGGGCCAATGAAAAGGCTGCAATGTCTTTGTCTGAGCTTAGCAACATCCCTAGCAACCAATAGGAAAGTTGCCTACCCCTTACTATATAAGAACCTCCCCGGCAGCCCTTTTCTACAGTTTCTACAGTTATTTTACAGTTCTGAGAGAGACAGTAGTGTCATTGCTGTGCTCGGTGTTTTCCACTCATTACATTAGCCAGTTAGTTAGTTAGCTTATATATAATACAGATAAATAGTGTAGGTTATATCCTGATATAATGTAGCTGATAGGTTCTGCTGTCCATACATACATGATGTCACAAGTTGCACGTATTGCGCCAAAATATGTGCATCATTAATTGCAGATTTGCACAATCGCGAATATATTGGAGCACTTGACTCTATCTGTATATAAAGCTATTGTAATGTTCTGCTGTGCCAACCATTTTCTCCAGGAAACTTCAAGCCGCTTGAAAAATGTAGCAATAGTGACCCACGCCTGTATTGCGCACGCAATACGCGCATATTACATTGCCGATTTTCGCAATCAAGAAAATAATGGCGAATTCTCAAATTCGCGAATTTATGATGAATATTCGCCCAAATATTCGCAGAATATTGCAAATTCGAATATTGTCATTACTATTCAAGAGGTCAGGAATGCACGTGTTATATGTGACATTTTTGGATGTTCTATGCCTATCTTTCAGAACTGAGCCTTTCCTCTGACCAGATATAAATATCTCCTTTGCAGAAACAACACACTTATATCACATTTAGTGAATTCATTTTCTTAACCTTCCCAAGGTCTTTCCGTTCTTCTCAGTACTAATTTACTTGGGTGAAAAAATGGTAGAGAATTGCAAGGTATGGAGGCAGATGTCAAACTACATTGTAGCTGTAGTGATGAAGGTACAAATTGCACTTGTCAACTCAGGTTATTTCCCAGGTCACCGGCATAGAATGTGCAATATTCTTTATCCCCAACCAGCCGGGAGCATTTCTAGACTTTCTGGAGGTGAATGGAGTGATGCCCCCTCCTTTCCTGCCTGCAGTTGGAGATTAGTAAGGGAGAGAGTTAACATAAGGTATCATCAGTATTGTGGCTGCAGAATTATGACCCCACCACCACTCCCAGTGGTTCTACTTAAAGAAGACCAGTCACCTCTCTTAAAATGTCTGTTTCAGTAACTACAGTCTTTGTATAACAGGATGCTACCAACTGGGGGGGAGTCCCTGCACAGTCTGACACTGGCAGCACTGATTGGATAGTTTACACATCCCCAAACTCCCAATTGACAGTTTATTTATAGCTGTCTAGAAAGAATAATTAAGGAAAGGCACAACCTAGAGACGCAAGGCACATTACCATATATTTATAATTTTTCATGGGACCAACACAGATGCCCTCAGCAGCCAAGTGCACATGTAACAGGTTAATCAGTGTCATAGCCAGAAATCTGCTGACAGATATCCTTCAAACAAGGTTATATAGATCTCTAGGGTCAGAAGCTTGTGAAAGTAAAACGAACTGTGCTGTCTGTGGCTCAGCACAGCAG
This sequence comes from Bufo gargarizans, assembly GCF_014858855.1. Classification (NCBI taxonomy): domain Eukaryota; kingdom Metazoa; phylum Chordata; class Amphibia; order Anura; family Bufonidae; genus Bufo; species Bufo gargarizans. The sequence goes on from NC_058089.1 coordinate 58,910,700, forward strand.
GAGTGATGACATCATTGCATCCTGTCTACCAGCGCTGACAGCGAGGGACATGGGGAAGGTGAGTATTTAAAATGGTGGCAATATGGGCATCACACTCCCCATTGCCACACACTCTGCAGTCTTTAAGGGGGTATTTAAGAAGGCATTATATTGTGTAGGGGCCACATAAGTGGGCAGCCCTGTTAGGGGTCATTTGATAGGGTATCACTGTGAGGGGGCACTTAAGAGGGCATCAGAGTGAGGGGGCACTAAATAACACACCATACTGTTTGGGATCCACTGAAGGGGATCCATCACTCTGTGATAGGAGCATCTCTCTGGGGGCATCTCTCTGGGGGCCCACTTAAGGTGTTATCAGTCTTTGAGGGAGGCTCTTAAGGGGGCATCACTGTGTGTGTGGGCCACATAATACATTGTGGTGGGCAATTAGAGGACATCACCTTGTGTGGGGTCCATTTAAGAGGACTTGATTCTGTGTGTGGGGCATTTAAGGAACATCCTAGGAGCATTTTAGGAGCATGATACTGCATGAGGGATGCTAAATGGGCATCATACTCTGTGGGGGACATTAAAGGGACATCATACTCTCTGAGAGGCACTAAGGCGCATAATTACTGTCTAGAGGGTAACTAAGGAGCATCACTATTGGGAGGTGGCACTAAGGTGACATTTAAAAAAAAAGTATTTGAGTACCCCTGCCCTAGACATTACTTACATCACTCATACACTATATGGTTAAAGGTATGTGGATATTACAATCTGTTTGGTGCTGGTTAGACTTGGGTGTGGAGTCTAAAAGATCCCTAGATTTTTTACTCTTCTACCCTGTAAGGTGCAATTAATTTTTCAGAAGGAAGATGCCCATAAGATGGTCACAGATTAGTGGCAGTAGCACTAAAGCAGTAGTAGTATAGTGAGGAACATAGTTGTCATCCAGTTAGAGCGGTAAGAATGCGGCAGACCAAAGGTTGCGATGGCAGAGTAGTCTGAAGCATAGCCAAGGGTCAGAACCATGATTGAGACAGACAGTGAAGGCAGAAGTAGGATCAGGTGCTAATATGGCGTTGGGTCCTATTGTGTAGCTATTATAGCTTTCATTGTTCTGAAAAGGCTTTTAATAAGATTTTGGAGCCTGTATGTGGGAATGTGGACATTTATGAGATATTGCACTGATGTTTGACCACTAGGTCCAACTCACAGTTCTAAAGATGATTAGTGGGGTGGAGATCAGGGCTCTGTGCAGGTTTCTCCACTCCAAACTCATCAAACCATATCTACAGTATATAGACCTGGCTTTCTGCACAGCTGCACAGGTATGCTGGAACAGAGAAGGTCTTCTCCAAACTGTTGTTTCAAAGTTTTAGGTACACAGTTGTCTAAAATGTCTTTGTGTGCTGTAGCATTCATATAAACCTTAAAGAGGACCTTTCACTCGTATACAAACTAAAACTAACTCTATCTGTGGGCAGAGCGGCGCCCAGGGGTCCCCCTGCACTTACTAGTATGCCTGGGCGCCGCTCCATTCGCCCGGTATAGGCTCCGGTGTCTCAGCTCCGTCTGTTGTATTGGACTGATTTTTTGTAGGAGGCGTGTCCCTTGCTGCAGCACTGGCCAATCGCAGCGCACAGCTCATAGACTGGCTATGAGCTGTGCGCTGCGATTGGCCAGCGCTGCAGCAAGGGACACGCCTCCTACAAAAAATCAGTCCAATACAACAGACGGAGCTGAGACACCGGAGCATATACCGGGCGAATGGAGCGGCGCCCAGGCATACTAGTAAGTGCAGGGGGACCCCTGGGCGCCGCTCTGCCCACAGATAGAGTTAGTTTTTAGTTTGTATACGAGTGAAAGGTCCTCTTTAAGTAGAAATCCCAAACCCAAGGGCCGATAACTTTACAGATCTAACTATGCTTTCTGGTAAGTAAAGCAACTATTAAACTACGAGGCAGTAACAGGGGATATGATACATAGCAAGAGATGAGCTAATTGATTCTACATTTCTGTAATTCAACCTAAATTAAAAAAACAAAATATGATGCTACCAGATTCGAAGTTTGTGGAGAATGAGAGAGAGAAAGAGAAAAACAATAAAAAAAAATTGGAATATTGATACAAAGACAGGGAGCATGGAGAAGAGGTGAGAAGGAACAAATGAAGGAAGTGTTGCACGATAGGGTAGGCAATATTTTTGTGCCATGCACTTCAACTATGACATGTGGTTTCCTAGTTTTGTAAGTTACCTTAGGAATTTCTGGAGCTCGCAGTAAAGTTATAGTACATGTAAAATTGTAATACTAGTGACTGTGTTGATGCTGTAAACTAGCTTTGTAGACACTCCAAATACCCAGAGGCTCCAATCTTGTCCATAGTCTGTATCTGGTACAGCAGCTCATCCCGAGTCAAATGAATGGAGCTCTATTGAAAAAAGTGACACATAACTAGTGTTGATTTCAGGATAAATTTGCCATGAAGCCAAATTTCCTCATGCTTCATCGTAGCAAATCGATTTAACCTGAAACTGTGCAAAAACACAAAATAAAAATTCATAATTACCCTGCTTCATTTGCTCGTGACGGGCCGGCCGCCACCCTCTTGCTTGAATATCTCTCACGAAATCTTGTGCGCTGTGACGTATGATGTCACCACTCCTGCTGGCGTGATGACGTCATCTCGGGCCGCGCAAGATTTCGCATCAGATCTTCAAGCAAGATGGCAGCTGGCATGTCGCGAGCAAATGGATCAGATAAGTTTCTTTTTTATTTATTTTTATTTTACATAACGTTATGTACATCAGATCATGTATGAACACGGCATATAAGGGGTACAATGGCGGGGAGGCGTTGCAATCTCTGTTTCCTGTCATTGCACCCACTACAAAAAAAACATCACAAAGCTAATTTTTTTGTAAAATTCGGCAAAGCAGCCAAATATAATTTTCCAATACTTTGCTCATCTCTACACATAACCTTTGGACAAAATTGATGCTGTTTCTGAGGGGATGGTGGGGGTGGTGGGGGGTTGAGTCTACTTTTTTTTTTAAATCCCCAATTCCTTTAAGAAAGCATTGGATTTACGTCCTTGGATATACATCTCTCAGCTATCAGTAAATCATGTATTTTTTCCACTCAAGAATTATTACTACAATCATGTACCTTATTAATATTTATGATATATGAAAATGTCTTGCAGCGTATGCTTGCTGGAAGCTTAATAACTGGAGTTCTCTCTTCAAAAGGTGTTTTAACATAAGAACTGCAGAGATTAAAGAAGGTGACGGATGTGGAAGGTAGCTTCTTCTTTACGTCTCTTATTTATGTTTCTTTGTGCCACTTACAGACCATACCGCCAATTTTCAGTTTTACTTGTGAGAAGGCGACACACAAACACTCACTTCAGGGTAATAAGAACATGAGCAGAAAGATACTTCCCCACATACTTTATACATAAAACCATCATTATAGGGTCCACTGTATTGGATCACTTTTCAGCCTTCTCTATGGCCCTTGCGATACATTTTCATACAGATGAGTTAATATACTTTTTATGTACCGTTAAATAGTTTTTATCATGCACCAATTGCTAATATGATACACGGGATTATGACATTTGACATAAATAATCATCGCTTGAAGGGGTTGTCTCATCTCAGACAATGGGTGCATATCGCTAGGATATGCCCCCATTATCTGATAGATGCTGGTCCCACCTCCGGGACCCGCATCTATCTCATAAAGGCAGCCGGCAAAGTCCCAGGGGGCGCACCGCGAGCGCTGGCTCAGCAATTTCGATCGGCCCCATAGAAATGAATGGGAGTGGTGAAGAGAAGGCTCGTTCCATTCTTGATCTTGGTGCAGGTCCTAGAGTTGGGACCCGCACCTATGAGACAATGGGGACATATCCTGGCGATATGCCCCCATTGTCTGTGATGGGAATACCTCTTTAAGCATAATGTATTTAAAATTGAACCATACATACAAACAATCATGTATTCCCAATTGAATGACCTCTCCATGAAATGTATATTAATCATGTATGTTTTGAATAATTATAGATTTTTGAAATATTGTATTTGTATTTACCGGCATGATAAAGAGCCTCTTACCTAAGGGCCCGAAACGTTAGACTGTTCTAATGCCTACTGTATAAGCGGCTGGAAATTATTAAATAATAAACAAGCCTATTAAAATCATATTGGTGTGCTGTCCAAAAAAACTTTATTATAGTGAAGAAAGAGGCCCTTGGGTGGAGAAGGGTCAAACGTAGACGTGCCCCCAACAAAAGCCCTAAGGACGAGTGCTGTGGCCATCTCCTGTAGCAATGTTGACATGGGGAGACCAAAGGTCTGCAGTGATGTCGGAGGAGAGAAGGAGATGAAACCCAGAGGCAAGGATCAGGTAAGTATGATTCCCTCTGCAGGTCTGGCCATGCTAGAGGGTCTGCTTCAATCACCCCTGGAGGTGGACAACATCTTCAAAGCTGGAAAGAACCTTTAAGATTTTAGTTAGTTCAAGGAAGCTAAAATCACAAAGTATTTACGCAGGAAGATCTCTACGGTCCCACAGTTTGATCATCTTTCTCACGATACATGTATTGATTGATTTTGTCAAGACATCTTCCTGGGCGCTGACCATGGCAGGGAAATGAAGACAGAAGAACAAGATTTCCCACAGGGAAGTAACACGGTAGTCACGCCTCAGCACATCTCCTAGTTCAAATGCAGTTTAGAAAGAGAATGGCCTTTGGATATTGCAGCTTTTTCATTGAAAGCATTGCAGCTCTGTGCACGCTCACCAGCGGACAGCTTAATCTATTCTTGATTTCTCCTTTATGGGTTTTACAGGGACGGTTCCCCTAGTTAAACATAGCAGGTATTCTGCAAGGAAAAAGCACTACTTCTCAGAGGGTTTAACTGCCACGCAAGCCTCTGATCTGCCTTATGTGGCGACAATCAGCTTCATGTCAGCGAATTTATCCCCCCAACACCACCGGGCAGTGTCTGTGCTGACAGATTGGATCTCTTCAGCCAAACAGGTCTTGAACACTAATTTGTAAGTTCTGCCTGAGGACCTCTGACAGGAAAATGCTGCTCCTATTTCTAAAGCCAAGTCATTGCAAATATATAAGTAGTAGTGTTGATCAACCTTGCTCGACCAAACACTTGAGTCAGTGTATTTAAATGTAATTTAGCATCTATTTCTGTAAAGTTTCTGCCAGAATTTGAACTCTCAATCCCTTGTACATTAGAGGCAAGGACCTTATCCATTCAGCTATAAGCTGAAGGATAAACTGTGTCAGAAAAACCTCATAGAAGTTTCTGATTTAGTGAGTCTTCCTATACAGCAGAAGACATTTTATATTTCTGTGCAGGTTAACATGTAGCTGTATAGTGTAGTGGTTAATGTCCTTGACTCTAATGTACATGGTTGGGTGTTTGAATCCCTTCAGAAACATTTATTTATATTAAAGTTTTTAGCCATAATATATTTAGATATATTATTATATATTTAGAATATTATATGTAAATATATTATGGCTAAAAACATCAGTAGTAGTTTCCTACATATTATGCATTCATATAGATCAGAAGTATGATTATATATATATATATATATATATATATATATATATATAAAATCACTAATACCACAGCAGCACAGTCAGACCGCATGCACTGGGTGCAATTCCTCACAGAGGTCGGCTTCTCCTCCACGATACGTACTTTCCAAATAACAAGGCAGCACTTCCAGATTTCAGTGACAGGGTGAAGACCCCAAAACTTTATTCCCAGCAACGTTTTGGCCTACTCAATGAGGCCTTTGTCAAGCTAGACAAAGGCCTCGTTGAGTAGGCCGAAACGTTGCTGGGAAAAAAGTTTTGGGGTCTTCACCCTGTCACTGAAATCTGGAAGTGCTGCCTCGTTATTTGGAAAGCATATATATATATATATATATATATATATATAATTATAATTTTTTTGTAATTACACATTTATTTTGTGCCATACATTTTTTGCAATTACTAAAATAAAATATAAAACATATAAATGTAATCTCTATTTCTGAAATGTTTCTGCCAGGATGCAAACTCCCAACCTTGTACATTAGAGGCAAGGATGTTAACTACTACACTATAGAGCTACATATTAACTTGCACAGAAATATAAAATAAGTCTTCTGCTGAATAGGAATACTCACTACATCAAAAACTTCTATGAGGTTTTGCAGACATAGTTTTGCAGACATAGTTTCGCATTCAGCTTGATAGCTGAGTCGATAAGGTTCTTGCCTCTACTGCACAATGTTGGGAGTTCAAATCCTGGCAGAAACTTTGCAGAAATTAGATTTAAATACACTAGGGTGTCCCCAAGCACTGACTCCATATATGGATATAGCTATATATGGAGTCAGAGCAGGGACTCCTAAGCCGAAATAGAGTCCCGACACCCTCCCCTCTTCAGAGCAGGGGGTGCCTGGGGTTCTCCAATTGACTTTGTGCTCGGGAGCTCGATCAACACTAATAAGTAGAGATGAGCGAATAATTGAAAAATTCTATTCTGCTGCTTCAGCGAATTTTACAAAAAAATTTGCTTCATGGTGAATTACGCATTTCTTTGTAAATAGTAGGTGCAATGACAGGGAGCGAAGATTACGCGCCCCTCAGATGCTGCGTTCATAGCTGATAAATAACAAATCATACTTACCTGATCCATTTGCTCACAACGGGCCGACTGCCACCATTTTACTTGAAGATCTGGCACAAAATCGCTCTCGGTCCGTGATGAGGTCATCACACCAGCCAGCGTGGGGACGTCACCGGGCATGGAATTTTGTGCAAGATCTTCAAGAAAGATAGTGGTGACTGGCCCATCGTGAGCAAATGGATCAGGTAAGTATGATTTGTTTTGTTTTTTACACTATTTCAGGTTAAATCGATTTACTACCACGAAGCCCAAAGTAAGCTGGCTTCGCTGTGATTCGAATTTATCCACTGTAAGGGGTTGCTCTCTCAAGCAGGGTGGCGGCGACAGATTCATTTGCAGACAACAGGATTAAAGTCCAAATTGATGGTTTATTTTATGACACTCCGGAAGTTTACAGGCTAACCCAGTTATAGTTCACTATGTACGGTGAAGTTCCAGCACCACAAAACAAGAGCCAAACAAAATTAACTCCTGCCCGTTTGGGCTCTAACTAATACAGATTAGTTTCTAGCTCACCTATTGAGCACAGTTCACACACAGAGACTTCGGCATCTCTAGCCAGCAAGGCAGCCAGATTCCTAGACTTCTTCCAGGCATACTGTAACTCTCCCAGACTGACAGCCTGGGATGTGTTTTTATTTCCCCCTAATGATCCCAGCTGGCTACATCTGGGGATCCCCCAGGCTAGGGGAAAATGTGCCTGTGGCTCTATTAGCACATAAAACAGGTTTTATAACCTGTCATTCACCTACCTAAGGTGCCCAAGGGACGTCACTTCATACAGGGTGCCCGGCTGCAGCCATCTCCGTCTGGTGCCCAGCGCCGCCTTCCCACTAGAAATCGCCGCCCCCCCCTTTCTATAGAGCCGCCTTCCTCACCTCAGCGCCGCCTCCCTCACCTCAGCACCGCCTCCGAAATCATCCGGTCCCTCATCCAGATCCCGCGCGTGCGCACTAGGTATAACCTGATGCGCCCGTGCGGACTCCTGGCAGCGGCCTCGTTGAGCGAAGTGCGCATGCGCCGTCCGGCGCACTTCGCTCAAACCTGCCTTGACCGCCCTATTGCAGCCATCCTCTCACAGACGCACGGGATCTGGCTGAGGGAGCGGATGATTTCGGCAACCTACAGCTTGCTGAAACCAATTTAGCTTTTTCTGGATTTTACTTACCTCATCCAGTTGAGGAACCCGGCTGAGATATACACCCCTTCCAAGACTTTTCCATACACTTTACCACACCACTTTGTGGACTTCAATTCTCTCAACACTAGTTATAAGGCTTGCAGCCTCTGTTGGAGGGCTTGTTCCATATTACAGTGATCTGCCTGTATACAAACTAATATATACAAACTGGGAAAAGAATGCCATGAAAAACTGGGCAACAAAAAAAAGATAAAAAAACACAAAAATACCTGTGTGATTACAGTCCAAGGCTGGAAAGACGTGCAGTTTTTGAGGTGTCGGGTGTGCAGGTTGGATGCCGTTTGAGGTGTCATTTTAAGGGAACGCTAGAAGTTGATTCAGCAGGGAGTATGAGTCCATCCTTTATATTTCTTATTCCATGTTAATTATCTGACTTTCACAGAAAAAAATATATTTTTCCCGCCTATTGGTACCTGGAATAGCCCTTTAAGGGGGTTGAGCCATAAACTACTTTTCACTAGGGATGAGCGAACTCGAACTGTATAGTTCGGGTTCGTACCGAATTTTGGGGTGTCCGTGACACGGACCCGAACCCGGACATTTTCGTAAAAGTCCGGGTTCGGGTTCGGTGTTCGTCGCTTTCTTGGCGCTTTTGTGACGCTTTCTTGGCGCTTTTTGAAAGGCTGCAAAGCAGCCAATCAACAAGCGTCATACTACTTGCCCCAAGAGGCCATCACAGCCATGCCTACTATTGGCATGGCTGTGATTGGCCAGAGCACCATGTGACCCAGCCTCTATTTAAGCTGGAGTCACATAGCGCCGCCCGTCACTCTGCTCTGATTAGCGTAGGGAGAGGTTGCGGCTGCGACAGTAGGGCGAGATTAGGCAGATTAACTCCTCCAAAGGACTTGATTAACTGATCGATCTGCAGCTGTGGATCATTGAGCTGCTGATCCTCAATTGCTCACTGTTTTTAGGCTGCCCAGACCGTTTGTCAGTCACATTTTTCTGGGGTGATCGGCGGCCATTTTGTGTCTTGTGGTGCGCCAGCACAAGCTGCGACCAAGTGCATTTAACCCTCAATGGTGTGGTTGTTTTTTGGCTAAAGCCTACATCAGGGTGAAGCTGTCACACCAAGTGCATTTAACCAGCAATAGTCTGTTCATTTTTTGGCCATATACAAAATCAGGGGCAAGCTGCGCCTGTCACCAAGTGCATTTAACCCTCAATGGTGTGGTTGTTTTTTGGCTAAAGCCTACATCAGGGTGAAGCTGTCACACCAAGTGCATTTAACCAGCAATAGTCTGTTCATTTTTTGGCCATATACAAAATCAGGGGCAAGCTGCGCCTGTCACCAAGTGCATTTAACCCTCAATGGTGTGGTTGTTTTTTGGCTAAAGCCTACATCAGGGTGAAGCTGTCACACCAAGTGCATTTAACCAGCAATAGTCTGTTCATTTTTTGGCCATATACAAAATCAGGGGCAAGCTGCGCCTGTCACCAAGTGCATTTAACCCTCAATGGTGTGGTTGTTTTTTGGCTAAAGCCTACATCAGGGTGAAGCTGTCACACCAAGTGCATTTAACCAGCAATAGTCTGTTCATTTTTTGGCCATATACAAAATCAGGGGCAAGCTGCGCCTGTCACCAAGTGCATTTAACCCTCAATGGTGTGGTTGTTTTCTGGCTAAAGCCTACATCAGGGTGAAGCTGTCACACCAAGTGCATTTAACCAGCAATAGTCTGTTTATTTTTTGGCCATATACTACATCAGGGGCAAGCTGCGCCCGTCACCAAGTGCATTTAACCCTCAGTAGTGTGGTTGGTCAAGCTGTGACACCAAGTGCATTTAACCAGCAATAGTCTGTTCATTTTTTGGCCATATACTACATCAGGGGCAAGCTGCGCCCGTCACCAAGTGCATTTAACCAGCAATAGTGTGGTTATTTTTTGGCCATATCCCAGTCTAATTCTGTCACTAAATCCATACCGGTCACCCAGCGCCTAAATACTAGGCCTCAAATTTATATCCCGCTAAATCTCTCGTTACCGCTGTCCTGTTGTAGCTGGGAAAGTTATTTAGTGTCCGTCAAAGCACATTTTTTGTTCTGGGTTGAAGTACAATTCCCAATTTAGCAATTTCATAATTTAGTGGTTTCTGCTATATCAGAGCTATTTGAAATCTATCCCTAAAAGGGTATATAATATTCAAGGTGCACATTGGGTCATTCAGAATAACTTCACACACACCCGCTACTGTGTATTTTCAAGTCTAATTCTGTCACTAAACCCATACCTGTCACCCAGCGCCTAAATACTAGGCCTCAAATTTATATCCTGCTAAATCTCTCGTTACCGCTGTCCTGTTGTAGCTGGGAAAGTTATTTAGTGTCCGTCAAAGCACATTTTTTGTTCTGGGTTGAAGTACAATTCCCAATTTAGCAATTTCATAATTTAGTGGTTTCTGCTATATCAGAGCTATTTGAAATCTATCCCTAAAAGGGTATATAATATTCAAGGTGCACATTGGGTCATTCAGAATAACTTCACACACACCCGCTACTGTGTATTTTCAAGTCTAATTCTGTCACTAAACCCATACCTGTCACCCAGCGCCTAAATACTAGGCCTCAAATTTATATCCTGCTAAATCTCTCGTTACCGCTGTCCTGTTGTAGCTGGGAAAGTTATTTAGTGTCCGTCAAAGCACATTTTTTCTTCTGGGTTGAAATACAATTCCCAATTTAGCAATTTCATAATTTAGTGGTTTCTGCTATATCAGAGCTATTTGAAATCTATCCCTAAAAGGGTAGATCATATTGAAGGTGCACATAGGGTCATTCAGAATAACTTCACACACACCCGCTACTGTGTATTTCCAAGTCTAATTCTGTCACTAAACCCATACCTGTCACCCAGCGCCTAAATACTAGGCCTCAAATTTATATCCCGCTAAATCTCTCGTTACCGCTGTCCTGTTGTAGCTGGGAAAGTTATTTAGTGTCCGTCAAAGCACATTTTTTGTTCTGGGTTGAAGTACAATTCCCAATTTAGCAATTTCATAATTTAGTGGTTTCTGCTATATCAGAGCTATTTGAAATCTATCCCTAAAAGGGTATATAATATTCAAGGTGCACATTGGGTCATTCAGAATAACTTCACACACACCCGCTACTGTGTATTTCCAAGTCTAATTCTGTCACTAAACCCATACCTGTCACCCAGCGCCTAAATACTAGGCCTCAAATTTATATCCTGCTAAATCTCTCGTTACCGCTGTACTGTTGTTGCTTGGAAAGATATTTAGTGTCCGTCAAAGCACATTTTTTGTTCTGGGTTGAAGTACAATTCCCAATTTAGCAATTTCATAATTTAGTGGTTTCTGCTATATCAGAGCTATTTGAAATCTATCCCTAAAAGGGTATATAATATTCAAGGTGCACATTGGGTCATTCAGAATAACTTCACACACACCCGCTACTGTGTATTTCCAAGTCTAATTCTGTCACTAAACCCATACCTGTCACCCAGCGCCTAAATACTAGGCCTCAAATTTATATCCTGCTAAATCTCTCGTTACCGCTGTACTGTTGTTGCTTGGAAAGATATTTAGTGTCCGTCAAAGCACATTTTTGTTCTGGGTTGAAGTACAATTCCCAATTTAGCAATTTCATAATTTAGTGGTTTCTGCTATATCAGAGCTATTTGAAATCTATCCCTAAAAGGGTATATAATATTCAAGGTGCACATTGGGTCATTCAGAATAACTTCACACACACCCGCTACTGTGTATTTTCAAGTCTAATTCTGTCACTAAACCCATACCTGTCACCCAGCGCCTAAATACTAGGCCTCAAATTTATATCCTGCTAAATCTCTCGTTACCGCTGTACTGTTGTTGCTGGGCAAGATATTTAGTGTCCGTCAAAGCACATTTTTTGTTCTGGGTTGAAATACAATTCCCAATTTAGCAATTTCATAATTTAGTGGTTTCTGCTATATCAGAGCTATTTGAAATCTATCCCTAAAAGGGTATATAATATTCAAGGTGCACATTGGGTCATTCAGAATAACTTCACACACACCCGCTACTGTGTATTTCCAAGTCTAATTCTGGCACTAAACCCATACCTGTCACCCAGCCCCTAAATACTAGGCCTCAAATTTATATCCCGCTAAATCTGTCCTTAGTGCTGTAGCTGGGCGAGTTATTTAGTGTCCGTTCAAGCACATTTCTTGTTCTGGGTTGAAATACAATTCCCAATTTAGCAATTTCATAATTTAGTGGTTTCTGCTATATCAGAGCTATTTGAAATCTATCCCTAAAAGGGTATATAATATTCAAGGTGCACATAGGGTCATTCAGAATAACTTCACACACCCGCTACTGTGCATTTCCAAATCTAATTCTGTCACTAAACCCATAGCTGTCACCCAGCGCCTAAATACTAGGCCTCAAATTTATATCCCGCTAAATCTCTCGTTACCGCTGTCCTGTTGTGGCTGGGAAAGTTATTTAGTGTCCGTCAAAGCACATTTTTTGTTCTGGGTTGAAATACAATTCCCAATTTAGCAATTTCATAATTTAGTGGTTTCTGCTATATCAGAGCTATTTGAAATCTATCCCTAAAAGGGTATATAATATTCAAGGTGCACATTGGGTCATTCAGAATAACTTCACACACACGCTTCTGTGCATTTCCAAGTCTAATTCTGTCACTAAATCCATACCGGTCACCCAGCGCCTAAATACTAGGCCTCAAATTTATATCCCGCTGAATTTGAATACAATACATTGGGCCAAATAATATATTTGTTGTTGTGGTGAACCATAACAATGAGAAAAACATCTAGTAAGGGACGCGGACGTGGACATGGTCGTGGTGGTGTTAGTGGACCCTCTGGTGCTGGGAGAGGACGTGGCCGTTCTGCCACATCCACACGTCCTAGTGTACCAACTACCTCAGGTCCCAGTAGCCGCCAGAATTTACAGCGATATATGGTGGGGCCCAATGCCGTTCTAAGGATGGTAAGGCCTGAGCAGGTACAGGCATTAGTCAATTGGGTGGCCGACAGTGGATCCAGCACGTTCACATTATCTCCCACCCAGTCTTCTGCAGAAAGCGCACAGATGGCGCCTGAAAACCAACCCCATCAGTCTGTCACATCACCCCCATGCATACCAGGGAAACTGTCTCAGCCTCAAGTTATGCAGCAGTCTCTTATGCTGTTTGAAGACTCCGCTGGCAGGGTTTCCCAAGGGCATCCACCTAGCCCTTCCCCAGCGGTGAAAGACATAGAATGCACTGACGCACAACCACTTATGTTTCCTGATGATGAGGACATGGGAATACCACCTCAGCATGTCTCTGATGATGACGAAACACAGGTGCCAACTGCTGCGTCTTTCTGCAGTGTGCAGACTGAACAGGAGGTCAGGGATCAAGACTGGGTGGAAGACGATGCAGGGGACGATGAGGTCCTAGACCCCACATGGAATGAAGGTCGTGCCACTGACTTTCACAGTTCGGAGGAAGAGGCAGTGGTGAGACCGAGCCAACAGCGTAGCAAAAGAGGGAGCAGTGGGCAAAAGCAGAACACCCGCCGCCAAGAGACTCCGCCTGCTACTGACCGCCGCCATCTGGGACCGAGCACCCCAAAGGCAGCTTCAAGGAGTTCCCTGGCATGGCACTTCTTCAAACAATGTGCTGACGACAAGACCCGAGTGGTTTGCACGCTGTGCCATCAGAGCCTGAAGCGAGGCATTAACGTTCTGAACCTGAGCACAACCTGCATGACCAGGCACCTGCATGCAAAGCATGAACTGCAGTGGAGTAAACACCTTAAAACCAAGGAAGTCACTCAGGCTCCCCCTGCTACCTCTTCTGCTGCTGCCGCCTCGGCCTATTCTGCTGCTGCCGCCTCGGCCTCTTCCTCCGCCTCTGGAGGAACGTTGGCACCTGCCGCCCAGCAAACAGGGGATGTACCACCAACACCACCACCACCACCTCCGTCACCAAGCGTCTCAACCATGTCACACGCCAGCGTTCAGCTCTCCATCTCACAAACATTTGATAGAAAGCGTAAATTCCCACCTAGCCACCCTCGATCCCTGGCCCTGAATGCCAGCATTTCTAAACTACTGGCCTATGAAATGCTGTCATTTAGGCTGGTGGACACAGACAGCTTCAAACAGCTCATGTCGCTTGCTGTCCCACAGTATGTTGTTCCCAGCCGGCACTACTTCTCCAAGAGAGCCGTGCCTTCCCTGCACAACCAAGTATCCGATAAAATCAAGTGTGCACTGCGCAACGCCATCTGTGGCAAGGTCCACCTAACCACAGATACGTGGACCAGTAAGCACGGCCAGGGACGCTATATCTCCCTAACTGCACACTGGGTAAATGTAGTGGCAGCTGGGCCCCAGGCGGAGAGCTGTTTGGCGCACGTCCTTCCGCCGCCAAGGATCGCAGGGCAACATTCTTTGCCTCCTGTTGCCACCTCCTCCTTCTCGGCTTCCTCCTCCTCTTCTTCCACCTGCTCATCCAGTCAGCCACACACCTTCACCACCAACTTCAGCACAGCCCGGGGTAAACGTCAGCAGGCCATTCTGAAACTCATATGTTTGGGGGACAGGCCCCACACCGCACAGGAGTTGTGGCGGGGTATTGAACAACAGACCGACGAGTGGTTGCTGCCGGTGAGCCTCAAGCCCGGCCTGGTGGTGTGTGATAATGGGCGAAATCTCGTTGCAGCTCTGGGACTAGCCAATTTGACGCACATCCCTTGCTTGGCGCATGTGCTGAATTTGGTGGTGCAGAAGTTCATTCACAACTACCCCGACATGTCAGAGCTGCTGCATAAAGTGCGGGCCGTCTGTTCGCGCTTCCGGCGTTCACATCCTGCTGCTGCTCGCCTGTCTGCGCTACAGCGTAACTTCGGCCTTCCCGCTCACCGCCTCATATGCGACGTGCCCACCAGGTGGAACTCCACCTTGCACATGCTGGACAGACTGTGCGAGCAGCAGCAGGCCATAGTGGAGTTTCAGCTGCAGCACGCACGGGTCAGTCGCACTACAGAACAGCACCACTTCACCACCAATGACTGGGCCTCCATGCGAGACCTGTGTGCCCTGTTGCGCTGTTTCGAGTACTCCACCAACATGGCCAGTGGCGATGACACCGTTATCAGCGTTACAATACCACTTCTATGTCTCCTTGAGAAAACACTTAGGGCGATGATGGAAGAGGAGGTGGCCCAGGAGGAGGAGGAGGAGGAGGAGGAAGAGGGGTCATTTTTAGCACTTTCAGGCCAGTCTCTTCGAAGTGACTCAGAGGGAGGTTTTTGGCAACAGCAGAGGCCAGGTACAAATGTGGCCAGCCAGGGCCCACTACTGGAGGACGAGGAGGACGAGGATGAGGAGGAGGTGGAGGAGGATGAGGATGAAGCATGGTCACAGCGGGGTGGCACCCAACGCAGCTCGGGTCCATCACTGGTGCGTGGCTGGGGGGAAAGGCAGGACGATGACGATACGCCTCCCACAGAGGACAGCTTGTCCTTATCCCTGGGCAGCCTGGCACACATGAGCGACTACATGCTGCAGTGCCTGCGCAACGACAGCAGAGTTGCCCACATTTTAACCTGTGCGGACTACTGGGTTGCCACCCTGCTGGATCCACGCTACAAAGACAATGTGCCCACCTTACTTCCTGCACTGGAGCGTGATAGGAAGATGCGCGAGTACAAGCGCACGTTGGTAGACGCGCTACTGAGAGCATTCCCAAATGTCACAGGGGAACAAGTGGAAGCCCAAGGCCAAGGCAGAGGAGGAGCAAGAGGTCGCCAAGGCAGCTGTGTCACGGCCAGCTCCTCTGAGGGCAGGGTTAGCATGGCAGAGATGTGGAAAACTTTTGTCAACACGCCACAGCTAACTGCACCACCACCTGATACGCAACGTGTTAGCAGGAGGCAACATTTCACTAACATGGTGGAACAGTACGTGTGCACACCCCTCCACGTACTGACTGATGGTTCGGCCCCATTCAACTTCTGGGTCTCTAAATTGTCCACGTGGCCAGAGCTAGCCTTTTATGCCTTGGAGGTGCTGGCCTGCCCGGCAGCCAGCGTTTTGTCTGAACGTGTATTCAGCACGGCAGGGGGCGTCATTACAGACAAACGCAGCCGCCTGTCTACAGCCAATGTGGACAAGCTGACGTTCATAAAAATGAACCAGGCATGGATCCCACAGGACCTGTCCGTCCCTTGTCCAGATTAGACATTAACTACCTCCCCATAACCATATATTATTGGACTCCAGGGCACTTCCTCATTCAATCCTATTTTTATTTTACCATTATATTGCGATGCTACCCAAAGTTGAATGAACCTCTCCTCTGCCTGTGTGCTAGGCCTAAATATATGCCAATGGACTGTTGCAGTGGTGGCTGACATGAAGCCTGATTCTCTGCTATGACATGCAGACTAATTCTCTGCTGACATGAAGCCAGATTGTCTGTTACGGGACCTCTCTCCTCTGCCTGGGTGCTGGGCCTAAATTTATGACAATGGACTGTTGCAGTGGTGGCTGACGTGAAGCCTCATTCTCTGCTATGACATGCAGACTGATTCTCTGCTGTCATGAAGCCAGATTGTCTGTTACGGGACCTCTCTGCTCTGCCTGTGTGCTAGGCCTAAATATATGCCAATGGACTGTTGCAGTGGTGGGTGACGTGAAGCCTCATTCTCTGCTATGACATGCAGACTGATTCTCTGCTGACATGAAGCCAGATTGTCTGTTACGGGACCTCTCTGCTCTGCCTGTGTGCTAGGCCTAAATATATGCCAATGGACTGTTGCAGTGGTGGGTGACGTGAAGCCTCATTCTCTGCTATGACATGCAGACTGATTCTCTGCTGACATGAAGCCAGATTGTCTGTTACGGGACCTCTCTCTTCTGCCTGTGTGCTAGGCCTAAATATATGCCAATGGACTGTTGCAGTGGTGGCTGACGTGAAGCCTCATTCTCTGCTATGACATGCAGACTGATTCTCTGCTGACATGAAGCCAGATCCTCTTTTACGGGACCTCTCTCCTCTGCCTGGGTGCTGGGCCTAAATTTATGACAATGGACTGTTGCAGTGGTGGCTGACGTGAAGCCTCATTCTCTGCTATGACATGCAGACTGATTCTCTGCTGACATGAAGCCAGATCCTCTGTTACGGGACCTCTCTCCTCTGCCTGGGTGCTGGGCCTAAATTTATGACAATGGACTGTTGCAGTGGTGGCTGACGTGAAGCCTGATTCTCTGCTATGACATGCAGACTGATTCTCTGCTGTCATGAAGCCAGATTGTCTGTTACGGGACCTCTCTGCTCTGCCTGTGTGCTAGGCCTAAATATATGCCAATGGACTGTTGCAGTGGTGGGTGACGTGAAGCCTGATTCTCTGCTATGATATGAAGACTGATTCTCTGCTGACATGAAGCCAGATTGTCTGTTACGGGACCTTTCTCCTCTGCCTGGGTTCTGGGCCTAAATTTATGAAAATTGACTCTTACAGTGGTGGGTGACGTGAAGCCTGATTCTCTGCTATGATATGAAGACTGATTCTCTGCTGACATGAAGCCAGATTGTCTGTTACGGGACCTTTCTCCTCTGCCTGGGTTCTGGGCCTAAATTTATGAAAATTGACTCTTACAGTGGTGGGTGACGTGAAGCCTGATTCTCTGCTATGATATGAAGACTGATTCTCTGCTGACATGAAGCCAGATTCTCTGTTACGGGACCTCTCTCCTCTGCCTGGGTGCTGGGCCTAAATTTATGACAATGGACTGTTGCAGTGGTGGCTGACGTGAAGCCTGATTCTCTGCTATGACATGCAGACTGATTCTCTGCTGTCATGAAGCCAGATTGTCTGTTACGGGACCTCTCTGCTCTGCCTGTGTGCTAGGCCTAAATATATGCCAATGGACTGTTGCAGTGGTGGGTGACGTGAAGCCTGATTCTCTGCTATGATATGAAGACTGATTCTCTGCTGACATGAAGCCAGATTGTCTGTTACGGGACCTTTCTCCTCTGCCTGGGTTCTGGGCCTAAATTTATGAAAATTGACTCTTACAGTGGTGGGTGACGTGAAGCCTGATTCTCTGCTATGATATGAAGACTGATTCTCTGCTGACATGAAGCCAGATTGTCTGTTACGGGACCTTTCTCCTCTGCCTGGGTTCTGGGCCTAAATTTATGAAAATTGACTCTTACAGTGGTGGGTGACGTGAAGCCTGAATATCTGCTATGATATGAAGACTGATTCTCTGCTGACATGAAGCCAGATTCTCTGTTACGGGACCTCTCTCCTCTGCCTGGGTGCTGGGCCTAAATTTATGACAATGGACTGTTGCAGTGGTGGCTGACGTGAAGCCTGATTCTCTGCTATGACATGCAGACTAATTCTCTGCTGTCATGAAGCCAGATCCTCTGTTACGGGACCTCTCTCCTCTGCCTGTGTGTGTGCTGGGCATAAATATATGCCAATGGACTGTTGCAGTGGTGGCTGACGTGAAGCCTCATTCTCTGCTATGACATGCAGACTGATTCTCTGCTGACATGAAGCCAGATTCTCTGTTACGGGACCTCTCTCCTCTGCCTGTGTGTGTGCTGGGCCTAAATATATGCCAATGGACTGTTGCAGTGGTGGCTGACGTGAAGCCTCATTCTCTGCTATGACATGCAGACTGATTCTCTGCTGACATGAAGCCAGATTCTCTGTTACGGGACCTCTCTCCTCTGCCTGTGTGTGTGCTGGGCCTAAATATATGCCAATGGACTGTTGCAGTGGTGGCTGACGTGAAGCCTCATTCTCTGCTATGACATGCAGACTAATTCTCTGCTGACATGAAGCCAGATTCTCTGTTACGGGACCTCTCTCCTCTGCCTGTGTGTGTGCTGGGCCTAAATATATGCCAATGGACTGTTGCAGTGGTGGCTGACGTGAAGCCTCATTCTCTGCTATGACATGCAGACTAATTCTCTGCTGACATGAAGCCAGATTGTCTGTTACGGGACCTCTCTCCTCTGCCTGGGTGCTGGGCCTAAATTTATGACAATGGACTGTTGCAGTGGTGGCTGACGTGAAGCCTCATTCTCTGCTATGACATGCAGACTGATTCTCTGCTGACATGAAGCCAGATCCTCTTTTACGGGACCTCTCTCCTCTGCCTGGGTGCTGGGCCTAAATTTATGACAATGGACTGTTGCAGTGGTGGCTGACGTGAAGCCTCATTCTCTGCTATGACATGCAGACTGATTCTCTGCTGACATGAAGCCAGATCCTCTGTTACGGGACCTCTCTCCTCTGCCTGGGTGCTGGGCCTAAATTTATGACAATGGACTGTTGCAGTGGTGGCTGACGTGAAGCCTGATTCTCTGCTATGACATGCAGACTGATTCTCTGCTGTCATGAAGCCAGATTGTCTGTTACGGGACCTCTCTGCTCTGCCTGTGTGCTAGGCCTAAATATATGCCAATGGACTGTTGCAGTGGTGGGTGACGTGAAGCCTGATTCTCTGCTATGATATGAAGACTGATTCTCTGCTGACATGAAGCCAGATTGTCTGTTACGGGACCTTTCTCCTCTGCCTGGGTTCTGGGCCTAAATTTATGAAAATTGACTCTTACAGTGGTGGGTGACGTGAAGCCTGATTCTCTGCTATGATATGAAGACTGATTCTCTGCTGACATGAAGCCAGATTGTCTGTTACGGGACCTTTCTCCTCTGCCTGGGTTCTGGGCCTAAATTTATGAAAATTGACTCTTACAGTGGTGGGTGACGCGAAGCCTGATTCTCTGCTATGATATGAAGACTGATTCTCTGCTGACATGAAGCCAGATTCTCTGTTACGGGACCTCTCTCCTCTGCCTGGGTGCTGGGCCTAAATTTATGACAATGGACTGTTGCAGTGGTGGCTGACGTGAAGCCTGATTCTCTGCTATGACATGCAGACTGATTCTCTGCTGTCATGAAGCCAGATTGTCTGTTACGGGACCTCTCTGCTCTGCCTGTGTGCTAGGCCTAAATATATGCCAATGGACTGTTGCAGTGGTGGGTGACGTGAAGCCTGATTCTCTGCTATGATATGAAGACTGATTCTCTGCTGACATGAAGCCAGATTGTCTGTTACGGGACCTTTCTCCTCTGCCTGGGTTCTGGGCCTAAATTTATGAAAATTGACTCTTACAGTGGTGGGTGACGTGAAGCCTGATTCTCTGCTATGATATGAAGACTGATTCTCTGCTGACATGAAGCCAGATTGTCTGTTACGGGACCTTTCTCCTCTGCCTGGGTTCTGGGCCTAAATTTATGAAAATTGACTCTTACAGTGGTGGGTGACGTGAAGCCTGAATATCTGCTATGATATGAAGACTGATTCTCTGCTGACATGAAGCCAGATTCTCTGTTACGGGACCTCTCTCCTCTGCCTGGGTGCTGGGCCTAAATTTATGACAATGGACTGTTGCAGTGGTGGCTGACGTGAAGCCTGATTCTCTGCTATGACATGCAGACTAATTCTCTGCTGTCATGAAGCCAGATCCTCTGTTACGGGACCTCTCTCCTCTGCCTGTGTGTGTGCTGGGCATAAATATATGCCAATGGACTGTTGCAGTGGTGGCTGACGTGAAGCCTCATTCTCTGCTATGACATGCAGACTGATTCTCTGCTGACATGAAGCCAGATTCTCTGTTACGGGACCTCTCTCCTCTGCCTGTGTGTGTGCTGGGCCTAAATATATGCCAATGGACTGTTGCAGTGGTGGCTGACGTGAAGCCTCATTCTCTGCTATGACATGCAGACTAATTCTCTGCTGACATGAAGCCAGATTCTCTGTTACGGGACCTCTCTCCTCTGCCTGTGTGTGTGCTGGGCCTAAATATATGCCAATGGACTGTTGCAGTGGTGGCTGACGTGAAGCCTCATTCTCTGCTATGACATGCAGACTAATTCTCTGCTGACATGAAGACAGATTCTCTGTTACGGGACCTCCCTCCTCTGCCTGGGTGCTGGGCCTAAATATATGCCAATGGACTGTTGCAGTGGTGGCTGACGTGAAGCCTCATTCTCTGCTATGACATGCAGACTGATTCTCTGCTGACATGAAGACAGATTCTCTGTTACGGGACCTCTCTCCTCTGCCTGGGTGCTGGGTAGTGTTGAGCGCGAATATTCGAAAAGCAAATTTTTTTCGCGAATATCGCAACTTCGCGATTTCGCAAATATTTCGAATATAGTGCTATATATTCGTAAAAACGAATATTCGTTTTTTGTTTTCCCCCCCCCCCCCCCCACAAAATTACAGTACACATATAATTGATTGTTTCCCAAAGGTCCAACAGCTCAGATCTTACTCACATTGCCTAGAAAGTGATTGAGGCGCGAATCTTCGTAAGGCGATTTTATTAGCGCACATGCGAATATCGGCACGTCCCAGAACAGAGGCAAAGGGCTTTGCATTCATACATTAGTGAATTGAGTTGCGAATCTTCGTAAGGCGATTTTATTAGCGCACATGCGAATATCTACACTTGTCCCAGAACAGAGGCAAAGGGCTTTGCATTCATACATTAGTGATTGAATTGAGCTGCGAATCTTCGTAAGGCGATTTTATTAACGCAAATGCAAATATCTACACTTGTCCCCAGAACAGAGAGGCAAAGGCCTGTGCATTCATATAGTATAGCACCATATTCGCGAATACGTAGAACTTCGTAAAATTCGATTTACGAATATTCGTATTTTTTATTTTACTTTCCACCTTACAGATTACATTGATCTGTACTCTGTCAACTACTGTCATCACCCCCCACTGTATCTCGATTGATTCCCAAAAGTCTCACATTCCCTAGAAAGTGATTGAGGTGCGAAT
Organism: Bufo gargarizans; assembly: GCF_014858855.1. Lineage (NCBI taxonomy): Eukaryota > Metazoa > Chordata > Amphibia > Anura > Bufonidae > Bufo > Bufo gargarizans. The sequence goes on from NC_058089.1 coordinate 58,932,455, forward strand.
CTTCGTAAGGCGATTTTATTAGCGCACATGCGAATATCTACACTTGTCCCAGAACAGAGGCAAAGGGCATTGCATTCATACATTAGTGATTGAATTGAGTTGCGAATCTTCGTAAGGCGATTTCATTAGCGCACATGTGAATTTTGCATAGCATATGTATTATGCGATGCGAAAATTCAAATTATCGCATATGCGAAATAATAACGAATTTGAATAATCGCGAATATTTTACGAATATTCTTTCGAATATTCACAAAATTTCGCGAATTCGAATATGGGACATACCGCTCAACACTAGTGCTGGGCCTAAATTTATGACAATGGACTGTTGCAGTGGTGGGTGACGTGAAGCCTGATTCTCTGCTATGACATGCAGACTGATTCTCTGCTGACATGAAGCCAGATTCTCTGTTACGGGACCTCTCTCCTCTGCCTGTGTGTGTGCTGGGCCTAAATATATGCCAATGGACTGTTGCAGTGGTGGCTGACGTGAAGCCTCATTCTCTGCTATGACATGCAGACTGATTCTCTGCTGACATGAAGCCAGATTCTCTGTTACGGGACCTCTCTCCTCTGCCTGTGTGTGTGCTGGGCCTAAATATATGCCAATGGACTGTTGCAGTGGTGGCTGACGTGAAGCCTCATTCTCTGCTATGACATGCAGACTAATTCTCTGCTGACATGAAGACAGATTCTCTGTTACGGGACCTCCCTCCTCTGCCTGGGTGCTGGGCCTAAATATATGCCAATGGACTGTTGCAGTGGTGGCTGACGTGAAGCCTCATTCTCTGCTATGACATGCAGACTAATTCTCTGCTGACATGAAGACAGATTCTCTGTTACGGGACCTCTCTCCTCTGCCTGGGTGCCGGGGCCTAAATATCTGAGAATGGACTGTTCCAGTGGTGGGTGACGGGAAGCCAGATTCTCTGCTATGGAACCTCTCTCCAATTGATTTTGGTTAATTTTTATTTATTTAATTTTTATTTTAATTCATTTCCCTATCCACATTTGTTTGCAGGGGATTTACCTACATGTTGCTGCCTTTTGCAGCCCTCTAGCTCTTTCCTGGGCTGTTTTACAGCCTTTTTAGTGCCGAAAAGTTCGGGTCCCCATTGACTTCAATGGGGTTCGGGTTCGGGACGAAGTTCGGATCGGGTTCGGATCCCGAACCCGAACATTTCCGGGATGTTCGGCCGAACTTCTCGAACCCGAACATCCAGGTGTTCGCTCAACTCTACTTTTCACTCTAAAGTTTATTTTTGTTTTCTCTTATCACCCATGCTTGAATTCTACTTCCTGGTTTGTCAAGTGTCTGATGTCCCATCCTGCCTTAGGGCAGTGAGATGTGTGACACTAACCATGCCCCTGTTCTTATCAATGACACTTCCTACGTCCTACCGTACATTACAAAACTCCAATGCAGGACGTGACCTACAACAACTGAATATTGAAACTGATTTGCGACAGGGTACAATGGTAGGTTGATAGCTTTAGAATAAGGCTGTTTTGAAATGGTGGTATTGTCACCACCAGACATCTGAGAAGCTCTGACAGACGTCCTTCAGAACCTCCTCCTTGAGGTTCCTTTTGTTTTGCTTTCATTTTCTTATCTCGTTAGCCTCTCTCAGCTGTCATGTAGTTGCACTGATTGCATCCCTTCAAATCCCTTCCCATACTGCATCACTTTGCGGTTTATATTACTTCCTGGAGTGTGTGCATGCTGATGCTACTACTGAGTCTTCTACAGATAAGTTTTGTTCGTTCATTTGTGTTTTCCTGTTTGCTGGATCCCAGGTGACCCTGACTCCCTTCGTATCAAGTTTAGGGAGCCGGTGGTCGTGTCCCCTCACTATTATAGGGTGTTCAGGTGTTATACAGTCGAGGTACGAGGATATGCGATCATCTACCATTGGGATTTTCGCATAGGCTGAGCAGTTAGGGAGACAGCCAGGTCTGATGCAGGGCTCTCCCTTTTGTTCCTTAGTTTTGGATCCAGTCAGTCGGATCTTCTTTTTGTGTCTTCTAGTTTTCTGTACACCTTCCGTGACAGGTATTATATTGGTGGCTGAACCCCTTTAAATACATTAATCGTTTTACCAGAATGAAAACAGTAAAGGTTCCTATTAAATAACAACAAGCAGAGATCTTGAAAGTTAAAAATAACTAGTCTTTGCTAAGATGATGCTAACATTGATTTTAATATAAAAATATAACGCATAGAATAGCAATGATATAGTAATATATTGATGTTTGTTTAACAGATTTTTTCTATTTTACCCTTCTTCTTTTGTTCCTTCCCTCATAGTTGGATATGATTTGGCTTTGGATCCTTTATTCATAGATGAGTTTCATTAGTATCTTTTATAGGGGAGTTCAAGTGTGAATATTGTTTTAGAGCTCACACTGGGCTTACTTAGCCGAATTGGGTTTGCGTCACCTTTAATTGTGTAGTTACTGCAAACTGGGGAAGCTAAAATGAAAACAATAAAGTCTTTATTAAATATCACTAAAATAAAAATGGGAAAGGATGTGTAACTCACTAACATGTAATCGTCAATGGTACCAATATAAGTTGCAGGTAAGAGACTAAAATAAGCTCACAAAACTAAACTGCCAAAAAATCAAGGGTGCACAAATAGTACCACTGATCTTAGGCTACAGCATATTGAAGGGTATGATACTAAAATCCCATAGTAAAATACTTTCACAAGCCCTTTAATCCAGACTTATCAGTGAAGCTGAAATGGAATTTTTGTTACCTCCACATCCAAAAATGGCATGTTTCTATGGCCTTCCAAAGATCCATAAAGGCCTTGAGCCACTTAAAGTGGTTGTCCGGGTTCAGGGCTGAACCCGGACATACCCTTATTTTCACCCCGGCAGCATCCCTGAGCCTAGCATCGGAGCATCTCATGCTCCGATACGCTCCCATGCCCTGCGCTAAATCGCGCAGGGCACAGGCTCTTTTGTTTACAATAACACACTGCCGGGCGGTAACTTCCGCCCAGCAGTGTGTTCATTGACGTCACCAGCTCTGAGGGGCGGGCTTTAGCTCTGCCCTAGCCGTTTTACTGGCTAGGGCAGAGCTAAATCCCACCAATCAGTGCCGGTGACGTCACTGGGGTTCCTGTCAACCCCATGGAGAGCCCCGGTACGTCACCGGAACTACTAAAAATGCCTTTGTCCTGTGCAATTTAGCGCAGGGCAAAGGAGAGCATCGGAGCATGAACTGCTCCGATGCTCATGTCAGGGGTGCTGCCGGGGTGAAAATGGAGGGATGTCCGGGTTCAGCTCTGAACCCGGACAACCCCTTTAAGGGTAGGCCTATAGTTTCAGGCACTGATAGCCTGACACACCCAATTAGCACCTAGGTGGATCAGATCAGGCCTTTTGTCACCTCCCTCCCATCTTATGTTTGTGATTCTATGGAAGTTATTAAAAGGGTGGACGGCCTTCAGGTTGAAATGGATGTCTGACTGGCCAGTTTGGATGTGCCACTTTGCATAACTCAATTCCACATGAAAATGGATGTGCAGTGGTGGCCACTTTTTTACAACAAAGGGGGTTGCATTTATGGCCCCATAACAAATTGGTACTATGGCTGATGAAGTTTATTTTACAACATAATAACTTCATGTTTAATAAAAAAAAATCGACCACCAAGTATCAGGCGTAGCGATGGGGAGCCCTTGTGCCCCTACGTACGGTAACCTTTACTTGGGGGGTTGTAAGGGTGATGAGGTGTTTGGGGAGAACATGACTGAATTTGTGTAATCAATTGTGCTCTGGTTGAGGTACATTGATGATGTACTGATCATGTGGAAAGGGGACAACAATAGCTTTGATTAATTTGTCAGGCACCTCAATAATAATGACTGGGGTCTCTATTTCACCTCTGAGATCCATGATTCCACTATTACGTTTTTGGATCTTGCAATCTATAAAGATCCAAACTGTATTTTCGCAAAAAGACAGCGACAAACACCTTGCTTGAATGGCAGAGTCACAATTGCACCAACATGCAGGATTTTCGCATAGCTGCCAATGATCTCAGGCAGCGTTTTTTACGCTGGGGGTACCTAAGGCATGCACCCTTGGGTCTTACATTTTTATAGGGACATATTCTGTAGGCATATTTTTGAACCTGATGTCCTATATAATTTTATGTCCATGAATGTTGTAATCAATTTTATAACATTTAACATGAATGTGGGAGATGACATTGCATTCCCCCATATTTGGGGTCCCATTTATAACATCAGTAGGTGATATGGGGCTTTGACAGCACAGTCTTACAATATAATTGGACATACAGTATATGCAATCAAAGATTATGTATGTCTGTCATTTCATCTTTCATTTATGCGTTATTTTTGTAAATACATTTTCTAGTGCTTTCTTGCCTGTTAACATTACATTACAGGCCTGTCCTTACTGGCCCTCTGTTTTACAGTAATAAATATCTTAAGCCATTATTTATATATCCGCCTTTTGATTCCTGGTTTTGTTGGGGGAATTGTCCCGCCTCGAGGTCCTTAACTTACTGAGCCAGCATCGGTGGGCAGTAGGAGCGCTTAGGGATTATCCATCTTGCTCCGACCATGTGATGCTGGGCGGGCGTGGCTTTATCTGTGATGGGAGGGGTTTTGTATTTAAATACCCTGAGTTTTGGCGGCCGCTTCATGGCCACACTAGTGCAGGAGCGCTGCCTCTACACACGTGGAGGGAAGCGTTATGCTGCTCTGTTATACTTAAACTGTTTATACTATGCTTCTGCTGTAGGGCTCCTGATGAGTTATTACAAGAAACGCGTTGAGCCACGGCATAGGGAGCAATAGCATAGTTAGTATACATTGAAAAGAACATGTCACAACCAGACAGCTGAGAAGCTCTGACAGAGGCCTTTCAGAACCTCCTCCTTGAGTTTCTGTGTTGTGGTATTCAGCTCCTCCTCTCGTTAGCCTCTCTCAGCTGTCATGTGTTGGACTAATTGCTTCCCTTTAAATTCCTCCCCAGAAGGCTTTTCTGGGCGGCTTATACTACTTCCTGGAGTGTGTGTGCATGCTGACTCTGTTCTCCTGTTTGCTTCAAAGCTAAGTGTTGTACCTTTATCTGTTATTTTCTGTTTGCTGGATCCCAGGGCTAAAAAGAATTCATCCACTGAACGGAGAGGCCGTGCCCCCTCCGGCAGCGAAAAGGCCCAGGACTGAGCGTTACCTCTGAGCAGCGATATAATGATCCCCACCCTCCGTTCCTCATCACCAGAGGAGTGGGGAAGAAGGCGAAAATGGAGTTTGCAAGCCTCTCTAAAATGCACAAAATTCTCACTACCCCCGGAGAACGTATCCGGGAGCGAGATCTTAGGCTCAGAACAAACTCCATGAACGCAAGCTGAACCGGTCACTTGAAGCTGAGAAAAAGTCTTACGGAGATCAGAGTCAGCATGCACACACACTCCAGGAAGTAGTATAAGCCGCCCAGAAAAGCCTTCTGGGGAGGAATTTAAAGGGAAGCAATTAGTCCAACACATGACAGCTGAGAGAGGCTAACGAGAGGAGGAGCTGAATACCACAACACAGAAACTCAAGGAGGAGGTTCTGAAAGGCCTCTGTCAGAGCTTCTCAGCTGTCTGGTTGTGACAGAACATCTAGCAGCAGTAATTGTGGGATTAACCGTTGACTGACCAATGAAGTGTGTTTTGGCTGAACTCCAGCTGCATTAACAAGCAGCAATAGTGGAATGTTTGCAGTCTATGTGACATACTTCAAAGCTATTATGTTTCATTGTGCAGTCAGTAGGGTTATATCAAAACAGGCTACTGTAGCATATTGGGGTTTTAGTATCATACCCTTCAATGTGCTGTAGCCGAAGATCAGTGGTACTATTTGTGCACCCTCGAGTTTTTGGGGGCATTTGGCAGTTTGGTTTAGTGGGCTTATTTTAGTCTCTTACCTGCAACTTATATTGGTACCATTGACGATTACATGTTAGTTAGTGTTTAACACATCCTTTCCCGTTTTTATTTTAGTGATATTTAATAAAGACTTTTATGTTTTCATTTTAGTGAATATTGTTTTACAAAAAAGCATAGCAAAGCTTTTCAGCTTCTTTTTTCATTTGCACTCCTCAGGGTGCCCAGTGTAAAAAATGTTAAGAAAAAATATTTTAACAGGAGACTAAAGAAACAACCGGCAACTAAGGAAGCTTCCAGTGGTGTGTGCCCATTGCCTCAACATGAAATCCCATTATGAATGTGTATCCACTATTAAGAGGCAAATTAGACCTATCATTATCTCAATCTAGTTGTAACTTAAAAAGTTTATAGACTGAATAAAACAAGTACAAGAGACAGGAAGGAGGGGGATAACTAGGACTTCTGGTACAAAAGACAAGGGTGGGGAAAGGGTGACTACATGAATTTTAAGACTATTTATACAAGAAAATGGAAGGAGGGAAGAAGGAAGGGAGGAAGGAAGGGAGGGAAGGATGATGGAAGGATGGGATAGAGGTATAAAGAAAGGAAGAGTTGGAGGTAAGAAGGAAGGAAGGGAGGGAAGAAGGAGGGAAGGGAGAGAGGAATGAAGGAAGTAGGAAAGAAAGGAAGGATTTAAGGGAGGGAGATTGGAAGGAAAGAAGGAGGGAGGGAAAAAAATGAATGAAGTAAAGAAGGGGGAAAGGAAGAGGAAGGGAACAAGGAAGGAAGAAAGGAATATAGGGAGGAAAAGAGAAAGGAAGGTGGTTGGAGAGAAAAGAAAGAAAGAAATAGCAGCTCCACATTTTCTAAGGCTACTAATACAACACACAGAAAAGACGAACAAAAGGTGACCACATGTTTTCTAGGACTACTTATACAAGAGGAAGAGGTAGGGAAAATTAAAGGAACAGGTCGCTCCACAAGGGGAAGGATGGCTCCATGTTTTCTCCATAGGGCTATGTATACAAGGTATAGGAAGGATGCTGCAATCCTCTGGATAGGTTATTAGTATCTGATCGTGGCAGTCCCCGCCAATCATTTTTTTTCAGAAGACAGCAGTGTTTCTTTTCCCAGCTTACCAAGCAGAGTGCCGTACATTGTGTAGCGCCTGTGGTTGGTATAGCAGTTTAGCCCCATTCACTTGATTAAGGCTGAGCTGCTCCTAATCCACGTGATCGTGAACATGTCATCACTGGCCTAGGAAAAGCTGAGAAAAGGCTGTGGCGCTAACAGGACCGCCAGTGCCTTCTCAAACAGCTGATCCCCACCAATCAGATACTGATGACCTATTCAGAGGATAGGTCATCAGTAAAAAAAAATCTCAGAAAACACTTTTAAATATTACATTATTATAAATATATTCTGAAATACCTTTCACTAGTTATAATGGCTCGTTTTGTCTGGGGAGCAATCATTAGGAGAAATAAAATGGCTGCCATCCTATTAGTACACACAGAACCTGTTCTAATCACACAGCAGGACAAGTTACGTCAGAACACTGAGGTTAAGAGCTGCCTCATCCTCCTCTCTTTTCGGCTTGTCAGGGATTATAATTAGAGTTGAGCGAACACCTGGATGTTCGGGTTCGAGAAGTTCGGCCGAACATCCCGGAAATGTTCGGGTTCGGGATCCGAACCCGATCCGAACTTCGTCCCGAACCCGAACCCCATTGAAGTCAATGGGGACCCGAACTTTTCGGCACTAAAAAGGCTGTAAAACAGCCCAGGAAAGAGCTAGAGGGCTGCAAAAGGCAGCAACATGTAGGTAAATCCCCTGCAAACAAATGTGGATAGGGAAATGAATTAAAATAAAAATTAAATAAATAAAAATTAACCAAAATCAATTGGAGAGAGGTTCCATAGCAGAGAATCTGGCTTCCCGTCACCCACCACTGGAACAGTCCATTCTCAGATATTTAGGCCCCGGCACCCAGGCAGAGGAGAGAGGTCCCGTAACAGAGAATCTGTCTTCATGTCAGCAGAGAATTAGTCTGCATGTCATAGCAGAGAATGAGGCTTCACGTCAGCCACCACTGCAACAGTCCATTGGCATATATTTAGGCCCAGCACACACACAGGCAGAGGAGAGAGGTCCCGTAACAGAGAATCTGGCTTCATGTCAGCAGAGAATCAGTCTGCATGTCATAGCAGAGAATCAGGCTTCACGTCAGCCACCACTGCAACAGTCCATTGTCATAAATTTAGGCCCAGCACCCAGGCAGAGGAGAGAGGTCCCGTAACAGAGAATCTGGCTTCATGTCAGCAGAGAATCAGTCTTCATATCATAGCAGAGAATCAGGCTTCACGTCACCCACCACTGTAAGAGTCAATTTTCATAAATTTAGGCCCAGAACCCAGGCAGAGGAGAAAGGTCCCGTAACAGACAATCTGGCTTCATGTCAGCAGAGAATCAGTCTTCATATCATAGCAGAGAATCAGGCTTCACGTCACCCACCACTGTAAGAGTCAATTTTCATAAATTTAGGCCCAGAACCCAGGCAGAGGAGAAAGGTCCCGTAACAGACAATCTGGCTTCATGTCAGCAGAGAATCAGTCTTCATATCATAGCAGAGAATCAGGCTTCACGTCACCCACCACTGTAAGAGTCAATTTTCATAAATTTAGGCCCAGAACCCAGGCAGAGGAGAAAGGTCCCGTAACAGACAATCTGGCTTCATGTCAGCAGAGAATCAGTCTTCATATCATAGCAGAGAATCAGGCTTCACGTCACCCACCACTGTAAGAGTCAATTTTCATAAATTTAGGCCCAGAACCCAGGTAGAGGAGAAAGGTCCCGTAACAGACAATCTGGCTTCATGACAGCAGAGAATCAGTCTGCATGTCATAGCAGAGAATCAGGCTTCACGTCAGCCACCACTGCAACAGTCCATTGTCATAAATTTAAGCCCAGCACCCAGGCAGAGGAGAGAGGTCCCGTAAAAGAGGATCTGGCTTCATGTCAGCAGAGAATCAGTCTGCATGTCATAGCAGAGAATCAGGCTTCACGTCAGCCACCACTGCAACAGTCCATTGTCATAAATTTAGGCCCAGCACCCAGGCAGAGGAGAGAGGTCCCGTAAAAGAGGATCTGGCTTCATGTCAGCAGAGAATCAGTCTGCATGTCATAGCAGAGAATCAGGCTTCACGTCAGCCACCACTGCAACAGTCCATTGTCATAAATTTAGGCCCAGCACCCAGGCAGAGGAGAGAGGTCCCGTAACAGAGGATCTGGCTTCATGTCAGCAGAGAATCAGTCTGCATGTCATAGCAGAGAATCAGGCTTCACGTCAGCCACCACTGCAACAGTCCATTGTCATAAATTTAGGCCCAGCACCCAGGCAGAGGAGAGAGGTCCCGTAACAGACAATCTGGCTTCATGTCAGCAGAGAATTAGTCTGCATGTCATAGCAGAGAATCAGGCTTCATGTCAGCCACCACTGCAACAGTCCATTGGCATATATTTAGGCCTAGCACACAGGCAGAGGAGAGGTTCATTCAACTTTGGGTAGCATCGCAATATAATTGTAAAATGAAAATAAAAATAGGATTGAATGAGGAAGTGCCCTGGAGTCCAATAATATATGGTTATGGGGAGGTAGTTAATGTCTAATCTGGACAAGGGACGGACAGGTCCTGTGGGATCCATGCCTGGTTCATTTTTATGAACGTCAGCTTGTCCACATTGGCTGTAGACAGGCGGCTGCGTTTGTCTGTAATGACGCCCCCTGCCGTGCTGAATACACGTTCAGACAAAACGCTGGCTGCCGGGCAGGCCAGCACCTCCAAGGCATAAAAGGCTAGCTCTGGCCACGTGGACAATTTAGAGACCCAGAAGTTGAATGGGGCCGAACCATCAGTCAGTACGTGGAGGGGTGTGCACACGTACTGTTCCACCATGTTAGTGAAATGTTGCCTCCTGCTAACACGTTGCGTATCAGGTGGTGGTGCAGTTAGCTGTGGCGTGTTGACAAAAGTTTTCCACATCTCTGCCATGCTAACCCTGCCCTCAGAGGAGCTGGCCGTGACACAGCTGCCTTGGCGACCTCTTGCTCCTCCTCTGCCTTGGCCTTGGGCTTCCACTTGTTCCCCTGTGACATTTGGGAATGCTCTCAGTAGCGCGTCTACCAACGTGCGCTTGTACTCGCGCATCTTCCTATCACGCTCCAGTGCAGGAAGTAAGGTGGGCACATTGTCTTTGTAGCGTGGATCCAGCAGGGTGGCAACCCAGTAGTCCGCACAGGTTAAAATGTGGGCAACTCTGCTGTCGTTGCGCAGGCACTGCAGCATGTAGTCGCTCATGTGTGCCAGGCTGCCCAGGGGTAAGGACAAGCTGTCCTCTGTGGGAGGCGTATCGTCATCGTCCTGCCTTTCCCCCCAGCCACGCACCAGTGATGGACCCGAGCTGCGTTGGGTGCCACCCCGCTGTGACCATGCTTCATCCTCATCCTCCTCCACCTCCTCCTCATCCTCGTCCTCCTCGTCCTCCAGTAGTGGGCCCTGGCTGGCCACATTTGTACCTGGCCTCTGCTGTTGCAAAAAACCTCCCTCTGAGTCACTTCGAAGAGACTGGCCTGAAAGTGCTAAAAATGACCCCTCTTCCTCATCCTCCTCCTCCTCCTCCTGGGCCACCTCCTGTTCCATCATCGCCCTAAGTGTTTTCTCAAGGAGACATAGAAGTGGTATTGTAACGCTGATAACGGTGTCATCGCCACTGGCCATGTTGGTGGAGTACTCGAAACAGCGCAACAGGGCACACAGGTCTCGCATGGAGGCCCAGTCATTGGTGGTGAAGTGGTGCTGTTCTGTAGTGCGACTGACCCGTGCGTGCTGCAGCTGAAACTCCACTATGGCCTGCTGCTGCTCGCACAGTCTGTCCAGCATGTGCAAGGTGGAGTTCCACCTGGTGGGCACGTCGCATATGAGGCGGTGAGCGGGAAGGCCGAAGTTACGCTGTAGCGCAGACAGGCGAGCAGCGGCAGGATGTGAACGCCGGAAGCGCGAACAGACGGCCCGCACTTTATGCAGCAGCTCTGACATGTCGGGGTAGTTGTGAATGAACTTCTGCACCACCAAATTCAGCACATGCGCCAAGCAAGGGATGTGCGTCAAATTGGCTAGTCCCAGAGCTGCAACGAGATTTCGCCCATTATCACACACCACCAGGCCGGGCTTGAGGCTCACCGGCAGCAACCACTCGTCGGTCTGTTGTTCAATACCCCGCCACAACTCCTGTGCGGTGTGGGGCCTGTCCCCCAAACATATGAGTTTCAGAATGGCCTGCTGACGTTTACCCCGGGCTGTGCTGAAGTTGGTGGTGAAGGTGTGTGGCTGACTGGATGAGCAGGTGGAAGAAGAGGAGGAGGAAGCCGAGAAGGAGGAGGTGGCAACAGGAGGCAAAGAATGTTGCCCTGCGATCCTTGGCGGCGGCAGGACGTGCGCCAAACAGCTCTCCGCCTGGGGCCCAGCTGCCACTACATTTACCCAGTGTGCAGTTAGGGAGAGATAGCGTCCCTGGCCGTGCTTACTGGTCCACGTATCTGTGGTTAGGTGGACCTTGCTACAGATGGCGTTGCGCAGTGCACACTTGATTTTATCGGATACTTGGTTGTGCAGGGAAGGCACGGCTCTCTTGGAGAAGTAGTGCCGGCTGGGAACAACATACTGTGGGACAGCAAGCGACATGAGCTGTTTGAAGCTGTCTGTGTCCACCAGCCTAAATGACAGCATTTCATAGGCCAGTAGTTTAGAAATGCTGGCATTCAGGGCCAGGGATCGAGGGTGGCTAGGTGGGAATTTACGCTTTCTATCAAATGTTTGTGAGATGGAGAGCTGAACGCTGGCGTGTGACATGGTTGAGACGCTTGGTGACGGAGGTGGTGGTGGTGGTGTTGGTGGTACATCCCCTGTTTGCTGGGCGGCAGGTGCCAACGTTCCTCCAGAGGCGGAGGAAGAGGCCGAGGCGGCAGCAGCAGAATAGGCCGAGGCGGCAGCAGCAGAAGAGGTAGCAGGGGGAGCCTGAGTGACTTCCTTGGTTTTAAGGTGTTTACTCCACTGCAGTTCATGCTTTGCATGCAGGTGCCTGGTCATGCAGGTTGTGCTCAGGTTCAGAACGTTAATGCCTCGCTTCAGGCTCTGATGGCACAGCGTGCAAACCACTCGGGTCTTGTCGTCAGCACATTGTTTGAAGAAGTGCCATGCCAGGGAACTCCTTGAAGCTGCCTTTGGGGTGCTCGGTCCCAGATGGCGGCGGTCAGTAGCAGGCGGAGTCTCTTGGCGGCGGGTGTTCTGCTTTTGCCCACTGCTCCCTCTTTTGCTACGCTGTTGGCTCGGTCTCACCACTGCCTCTTCCTCCGAACTGTGAAAGTCAGTGGCACGACCTTCATTCCATGTGGGGTCTAGGACCTCATCGTCCCCTGCATCGTCTTCCACCCAGTCTTGATCCCTGACCTCCTGTTCAGTCTGCACACTGCAGAAAGACGCAGCAGTTGGCACCTGTGTTTCGTCATCATCAGAGACATACTGAGGTGGTATTCCCATGTCCTCATCATCAGGAAACATAAGTGGTTGTGCGTCAGTGCATTCTATGTCTTTCACCGCTGGGGAAGGGCTAGGTGGATGCCCTTGGGAAACCCTGCCAGCGGAGTCTTCAAACAGCATAAGAGACTGCTGCATAACTTGAGGCTGAGACAGTTTCCCTGGTATGCATGGGGGTGATGTGACAGACTGATGGGGTTGGTTTTCAGGCGCCATCTGTGCGCTTTCTGCAGAAGACTGGGTGGGAGATAATGTGAACGTGCTGGATCCACTGTCGGCCACCCAATTGACTAATGCCTGTACCTGCTCAGGCCTTACCCTCCTTAGAACGGCATTGGGCCCCACCATATATCGCTGTAAATTCTGGCGGCTACTGGGACCTGAGGTAGTTGGTACACTAGGACGTGTGGATGTGGCAGAACGGCCACGTCCTCTCCCAGCACCAGAGGGTCCACTAACACCACCACGACCATGTCCACGTCCGCGTCCCTTACTAGATGTTTTTCTCATTGTTATGGTTCACCACAACAACAAATATATTATTTGGCCCAATGTATTGTATTCAAATTCAGCGGGATATAAATTTGAGGCCTAGTATTTAGGCGCTGGGTGACCGGTATGGATTTAGTGACAGAATTAGACTTGGAAATGCACAGAAGCGTGTGTGTGAAGTTATTCTGAATGACCCAATGTGCACCTTGAATATTATATACCCTTTTGGGATAGATTTCAAATAGCTCTGATATAGCAGGAACCACTAAATTATGAAATTGCTAAATTGGGAATTGTACTTCAACCCAGAACAAAAAATGTGCTTTGACGGGCACTAAATAACTTTCCCAGCTACAACAGGACAGCGGTAACGAGAGATTTAGAGGGATTTAAATTTGAGGCCTAGTATTTAGGCGCTGGGTGACAGGTATGGGTTTAGTGACAGAATTAGACTTGGAAATACACAGTAGCGGGTGTGTGTGAAGTTATTCTGAATGACCCAATGTGCACCTTCAATATTATATACCCTTTTGGGATAGATTTCAAATAGCTCTGATATAGCAGGAACCACTAAATTATGAAATTGCTAAATTGGGAATTGTACTTCAACCCAGAACAAAAAATGTGCTTTGACGGACACTAAATATCTTGCCCAGCAACAACAGTACAGCGGTAACGAGAGATTTAGCGGGATATAAATTTGAGGCCTAGTATTTAGGCGCTGGGTCACCGGTATGGATTTAGTGACAGAATTAGACTTGGAAATGCACAGAAGCGTGTGTGTGAAGTTATTCTGAATGACCCTATGTGCACCTTCAATATTATATACCCTTTTAGGGATAGATTTCAAATAGCTCTGATATAGCAGAAACCACTAAATTATGAAATTGCTAAATTGGGAATTGTACTTCAACCCAGAACAAAAAATGTGCTTTGACGGACACTAAATATCTTGCCCAGCAACAACAGTACAGCGGTGGGTAACGAGAGATTTAGAGGGATTTAAATTTGAGGCCTAGTATTTAGGCGCTGGGTCACCGGTATGGATTTAGTGACAGAATTAGACTTGGAAATGCACAGAAGCGTGTGTGTGAAGTTATTCTGAATGACCCTATGTGCACCTTCAATATTATATACCCTTTTAGGGATAGATTTCAAATAGCTCTGATATAGCAGAAACCACTAAATTATGAAATTGCTAAATTGGGAATTGTACTTCAACCCAGAACAAAAAATGTGCTTTGACGGACACTAAATATCTTGCCCAGCAACAACAGTACAGCGGTGGGTAACGAGAGATTTAGAGGGATTTAAATTTGAGGCCTAGTATTTAGGCGCTGGGTCACCGGTATGGATTTAGTGACAGAATTAGACTTGGAAATGCACAGAAGCGTGTGTGTGAAGTTATTCTGAATGACCCTATGTGCACCTTCAATATTATATACCCTTTTAGGGATAGATTTCAAATAGCTCTGATATAGCAGAAACCACTAAATTATGAAATTGCTAAATTGGGAATTGTACTTCAACCCAGAACAAAAAATGTGCTTTGACGGACACTAAATATCTTGCCCAGCAACAACAGTACAGCGGTGGGTAACGAGAGATTTAGAGGGATTTAAATTTGAGGCCTAGTATTTAGGCGCTGGGTCACCGGTATGGATTTAGTGACAGAATTAGACTTGGAAATGCACAGAAGCGTGTGTGTGAAGTTATTCTGAATGACCCTATGTGCACCTTCAATATTATATACCCTTTTAGGGATAGATTTCAAATAGCTCTGATATAGCAGAAACCACTAAATTATGAAATTGCTAAATTGGAATTGTACTTCAACCCAGAACAAAAAATGTGCTTTGACGGACACTAAATATCTTGCCCAGC